>NC_092162.1:39559535-39842035 GCF_045791955.1 Oncorhynchus clarkii lewisi | reverse complement strand
CCTCCTCCCTCTCTCTGTCTGTCTCCCCCTCCTCCCTCTCTCTGTCTCCCTCCCCCTCCTCCCTCTCTGTCTCCCTCCCTCTGTCTCTCTCTGTCTCCCTCCCCCTCCTCCCTCTGTCTCTCTCTGTCTCCCTCCCCCTCCTCCCTCTCTCTCTCTGTCTCCCTCCCCCTCCTCCCTCTCTCTCTCTCTGTCTCCCTCCCCTCTCTCTGTCTCTGTCTCCCTCCCCCTCCTCCCTCCCTCTCTCTGTCTCCCTCCCCCTCCCTCTCTCTCTCTCTCTCTGTCTCCCCCCCTCCTCCCTCTCTCTCTCTGTCTCCCTCCCCCTCCTCCCTCTCTCTCTCTCTCTCTCTGTCTCCCTCCCCCTCCTCCCTCTCTCTCTCTCTCTCTCTCTGTCTCCCTCCCCCTCCTCCCTCTCTCTGTCTCCCTCCCCCCTCCCCCATCCTCTCACACACAGTACACCAAAACAAAGGAAGGTGGGACGGGACCGCGTGTGTCCCTGGCCACCTTTCACACGGCAATGAACCATGGAACTATGAGACAGGAAAATAATGTGAGAAAGTATTCAACCCCCCTTTGTTATGGCAGGCCTAAATAAGTTAAGGAGTAAAAATTTGCTGAATAAGTCACATAATAAGTTGCATGGATTCGGGGAGAAGAAAAGGAAAAACAGTGCCCGGGGAATGTTGGGACGTTTAAGTGAGCGCCTGCCTTTGTTTTCCACGGAAGCGAACGTTTGAAAAGGACGGTATGAGAAAAGCTGTCAGTGAAACAACTTGTAACATGTCTGGCTGTCTGGGCTGTGGAAGAGGGGGAGAAGAATGAGGAATGCCAATCTCCATGTTTAAACACGGGTTAGAGCTAATTGTGACTCTGTGATCCTGACTTAACCTTTGAACCCGTCGCAGTTAAGCTGCAACACAGATATGTACCTTACAACCCCTCAACCACACGGTCATGATACTATGCCTAGTGTTAATCTGGTCATTTGCGTATCCCCCACCCCATTTATTGAATTTATTAAACAAGGTCAATTAATGAGAACAGATTCTCGTTTACAATAACATCCTGACAACCGTCTAAGGACCATGCATATATGAACAACAATTGAACGTGTTGCCCTTGATACCATGAAAAATGCATTCATAAATGAAGGAGATTTTATTCAGTGTGAGTGAGTGCATGAGAGGGGTGTTTCAAATTTTTACATGAAGGAGAGACAGAGAGGTGTGTGTGTATGTGTGTGTGTGTGTGTGTGTGTGTTTTCCTAGCAGGGTGTGTTCTTGGATTCCACCGCACCAGGACATTACCCCCGGGTGCTCTCTTTCTACTCTCCTACTTTTTTGATTCTCTCTCTCTCTCCTCTCTCTCTGGTTCCCTGTAAATACCTTAAGGATTAAGTGGGCAGCAGGAGGGGGAGGTAGTGATTGACATCTGAAAGGCTGGAGAGGTGCTCAGGCATGCTGGGCTGAGGGGAGGGAGAGAGAGAGAGCTTCCACAAGGCTGTGAATGATATAAGTGACAAGGCAATAAGGTATTTCTATGCCATGGAAAGGAACATAAAACTCGACATCCCAATTAGGATATGGCTAAAATACTTCAATCACTTTTATAGAACCCATTGCCCTCTATGGTTGAGAGGCCTGGGGTCCACTCAACAACCCAAAAATCACAAAAACGGACAAACACCCAACTGAGACTCTGCATGCAGAATTCTGCAAAAATGTATACAGTACCAGTCAAAAGTTTGGACACACCTACTCATTCAAGTGTTTTTCTTTATTTTTTACTATTTTCTACATTGCAGAATAATAGTGAAGACATCAAAACTATAAAATAATACATGTGGAATCACGTAGTAACCAAAACAGTGTTTAACAAATCAAAATATATTTTATATTTTAGAATCTTCAAAGTGGCCACCCTTTGCCTTGATGACAGCTTTGCACACGCTTGGCATTCTCTCAACCCGCTTCACCTGGAATGCTTTTCCAACAGTCTTGATGGAGTTCCCACATGTACTGAGCACTTGTTGGCTGCTTTTCCTTCACTTTGCGGTCCAACTCATCCCAAACCATATCAATTGGGTTGAGTGATTGTGGAGGCCAGGTCATTGGATCCTTCACTCTGCTTCTTGGTCAAATAGCCCTTACACAGCCTGGAGGTGTGTTGGGTCATTGTCCTGTTGAAAAACAAATGATAGCCCCACTAACCCCAAACCAGATGGGATGGCGTATCGCTGCAGAACGCTGTGGTAGCCATGCTGGTTAAGTGTGCCTTGAATAAAACAAAAATCACAGACAGTGTCACCAGCAAAGCACCCCCACACCATCACACCTCCTCCATGCTACACATGAAGAGATCATCTGATCACCTACTCTGCGTCGCACAAAGACACGGCGGTTGGAACCAAAAATCTCCAATTTGGACTCATCAGACCAAAGGACAGATTTCCACCAGTTAAATGTTCATTGCTCGGCCCAAGCAAGTCTCTTCTTATTATTGGTGTCCTTCAGTACTGGTTTCTTTGCAGCAATTCAACCATGAAGACCTGATTCAAGCAGTCTCCTCTGAACAGTTGATGTTGAGATGTGTCTGTTACTTGAATTCTGTGAAGCATTTATTTGGGCTGCAATCTGAGGTGCAGTTAACTCTAATGAACTTATCCTCTGCAGCAGAGGTAACTCTGGGTCTTCCTTTCCTGTGGTGGTCCTCATGAGGGCCAGTTTCATCATAGCGCTTGATGGTTTTCGCGACTGCGCTTAAAGAAATGTTCAAAGTTCTTGAAATGTTCCATACTGGCTGACCTTCATGTCTTAAAGTAATGATGGACTGTCATTTCTCTTTGCTTATTTGAGCTGTTCTTGCCATAATATGGACTTGGTCTTTTACCAAAAAGGGCTATCTTCTGTATACCACCCCAATCTTGTCACAACACAACTGATTGGCTCAAACACATTAAGGAAAGAAATTCCACAAATTAACTTTTAACAAGGAAGACCTGTTAATTGAAATGCATTCCAGGTGACTACCTCATGAAACTGGTTGAGAGATTGCCAAGAGTGTGCAAAGCTGTCATCAAGGCAAAGGGTGGCTACTTTGAAGAATATCAAATATCAAACATATTTTTATAATATAACACTTTCTTGGTTACTACATGATTCGATATGTGTTATTTCATAGTTTTGATGTCTTCACTATTATTCTACAATATAGAAAATAGTCAAAAATAAAAATAAAATACAAACTTGAATGAGTAGGTGTGTCCATACTTTTACTGGTACTGTATATACACTGCACAAAAATATAAATGCAACATGTAAAGATCGCAGAAATGTTCTATACGCACAAAACCTTATTTCTCTACAATTCGTTTAGATCCCGGTTAGTGAGCATTTCTCCTTGGCCAAGATAATCCATCCACTTGACAGGTGTGGCATATTAAGAAACTGATTAAACAACCTGATCATTACACAGATGAACCTTGTACTGGGGACAATAAAAGGCCAAATGTGCAGTTTTGTCACACAACACAATGCCACAGATGTCTCACGTTTTGAAGGAGTTTGCAGTTGGCATGCTGACTGCAGGAATGTCCACCAGAGCTGTTGCAAGAGAATGTCATGTTAATTTCTCTACCATAAGCTGCCTCCAACGTCGTTTTAGAGAATTTTGCTGTACGTCCAATCGGCCTCACAACCACAGACCACTTGTAACCATGCCAGCCCAGGACCTCCACATCTGGCTTCTTCACTATCGGGATGGTCTGAGACCAGCCACCTGGACAGCTGATGAAACTGTGGGTTTGCAAAACCGAAGAATTTCAGCACAAACTGTCAGAAACCATCTCAGGGAAGCTAATCTGCATGACCTGACTGCAGTTCGGGGTCTTAACCTACGTCAGCGGGCAAATGCTCACCTTCGATGGCCACTGGCACACTGGAGAAGTGTGCTCTTCACGGATGAATCCTGGTTTCAATTGTACCGGGCAGATGGCGTCGTGTGGGCGAGTGGTTTGCTGAGGTCAACACTTTGAACAGAGTGCCCCATGGTGGCGGTGGTGTTATGGTATGGGCGGACATAAGCTACGGACAATGAACACAATTGCATTTTATCGGTGGCAATTTGAATGCACAGAGATACCGTGAGGAGATCCTGAGGCCCATTGTCGTGCCATTCATCCGCCGCCATCACCTCATGTTTCAGCATGATAATGCACGCCCCCATGTCGCAAGAATCTGCATACAGTACACTTCCTGGAAGCTGAAAATGTCCAGTTCTTCCATGTCCTCACGGCCGGCCCACTCATTAGGCAGGATTAGGCAGAGGATTGACAAGGGTGGCATTTTTTGAGCTAAACAGACCAAGACGCACCTCCAACAACAACACATAAAACCACCTATAATTCTACCTAAAATCAATGACAATTTCTCTCAACCAGTGGCAAATTAGCTTTTTAGGTGAGCGCTGATTAGGTGAGAGGTGATGCCGCCCTTTGATAAACAGTGGCCACTTAGTCAAAGGAAGGGGCGCAAATTATTTTGCTTTTTTCAGCGCGCCTCTCTAGGGTGCTGTTGAAGAGGCGCATCGCTGTGGCGCTCCACCAGCGTTCCGTTCCCTCCAAAAATGATCAAACATAAATCATGTAGCAGATACAGGATATGGTAGAAAGAGTATGTGGCCTTTTCTGTAGCCTACAATGTAACGAGAAAGACACTTTTTTTACATCATGCCGGTTTCTCCGATCAAATAGCCTAACCTAAATGGCGCTCAATCCATTAAAACAGGTCAAAGTAAAAATGGACGCTACGGAATGAACAATCACAACTGTTGTCCAGGAGTTTCACACCATTGTCATGAAGTTTGTATCCATCCATTTTTGACAAGTTTGATCATAGTGAAAAATAAAATACTTCAGCAATTCCCACTGTGTACAGGCAAATAGGCTCATGGCAACTCCTGATAAAGTTTGGTAGCTGATATTCAGAGCTTATATAGCCAAATGGATTAGTCACAGGAATCAGGACTAATAAAGGCAATGCAACTGCCTGTTTTACAAATGGTAGGCCTACCACATGGATGGGCATTCATACAATTCCATTGTGGCCGACATGGTAGGCTACACACCAGTAAGCATGAGCCGACGCCTTTTCTACATCCGGAAGACACATTTTCAACATCCTGGAAAATATGTATTTTACAGTGGCTTGCGAAAGTATTCACCCCCTTGGCAGATTTCCTATTTTGTTGCCTTACAACCTGGAATTAAAATTTTAAAAAATTAGGGGTTTGTATCAATTGATTTACACAACATGCCTACCACTTTGAAGATGCAAAATATATTTTTTTATTGTGAAACAAAAAAAGAAATAAGATAAAAAACAGAAAACTTGAGTGTGCATAACTATTCACCTCCTCAAAGTCAATACTTTGTAGAACCACCTTTTGCAGCAATTACAGCTGCAAGTCTCTTGGGGTATGTCTCTATAAGCTTGGCACATCTAGCCACTGGGATTTTTTCACATTCTTCAAGGCAAAACTTCTCCAGCTCCTTCAAGTTGGATGGGTTCCACTGGTGTACAGCAGTCTTTAAGTCATACCAGAGATTCTCAATTGGATTGAGGTCTGGGCTTTGATTAGGCCATTCCAAGACATTTAAATGTTTCCCCTTAAACCACTCGAATGTTGCTTTAGCAGTATGCCTAGGGTCATTGTCCTGCTGGAAGGTGAATCTCTGTCCCAGTCTCAAATCTCTGGAAGACTGAAACAGGTTTCCCTCAAGAATGATTTTGTATTTAGCACCATCCATCGTTCCTTCAATTCTGACCAGTGTCCCAGTCACTGCCGATGAAAAACATCCCCACAGCATGATGCACCACCACCATGCTTCACTGTGGGGATGGTGTTCTCAGGGGGATGAGAGGTGTTGGGTTTGCACCAGACATAGCTTTTTCCTTGATGGCCAAAAAGCTCCATTTTAGTTTCATCTGACCAGAGCACCTTCTTCCATATGTTTGGTTAGTCTCCCACATGATTTTTGGTGAACACCAAGCGTGTTTGCTTTTTTTCTTTAATGGTGCTCCGTGGGATGTTCAAAGTTTCTGATATTTTTTTATAACCCAACCCTGTTCAGTACTTCTCCACAACTTTGTCCCTGACCTGTTTAGAGAGCTCCGTCATAGTGCCGCTTGCTTGGTGGTGCCCCTTGCTTAGTGGTGTTGCAGACTCTGGGGCCTTTCAGAACAGTATATATACATATACTGAGATCATGTGACAGATTATGTGACACTTAGCGTGCACACAGATGGACTTTATTTAAATAATTATGTGACTTCTGAAGGTAATTGGTTGCACCAGATCTTATTTAGGGGCTTCATAGGACAAGGGGGTGAATACATATGCACGCATCTTTTTCGTTTTTTATTTTTTAGAAATAAAGCCCTAACCTATAGAGAGATTAACCTACAAAAGAGTCCCCTTCAGCCAGCTGGTTCTGGAGCTCTGTTCACAAACAGACCCAACAGAGCCCCAGGAGAGCAACACAATTAGATCCAACCAAATGATGAGAAAAGAAAAAGATAGCTATTTGGCACACTGGAAAGAATCAACCAAAAAACTGAGCAAACTGAAATAATATCTGGCCCTAAACAGAGAGTACACAGTAGCAGAATACCTGACCACCGTGACTGACCCAAAATGAAGGACATCTTTGACTATGTACAGACTCTGTGAACATAGCCTTGCTATTGAGAATGGCCGCCGAAGGCAGACCTGGCTAGAGAGAAGAGAAGAAAGAGAGAGAAGAAAGGAAGTCTATGTCCCTACTGCCCACAAAATGTGGTGGAAACTGAGCTGCACTTGCCAAAGGTATGTACATATTAGAGATACATATTTCCAACAGAACACACAGACCCACATAGAATTTGAAAACAAATACAACTTTGATAAACTCCCATATCTGTTAGGTCGAAATGCCGCAATGTGGAATTACAGTAGCAAGATTTGTGATCCGTTGCACAAACATTGTAAATACAACCAATATTTATCGGTTTACTTAGTTTCCCCTAGTATGCATACTACAACTATGTGCACATGGTTAAACACTGTTTAATACAACATTTGAAATGTCTTTATGCTTTTGAAACCTTTTGAGTGCAATGTTTACTTCTTTACTTATATGTTTTGCGTTGATGTTAAAAGCTATTACCCGTAGAAACGCCATAGGCACATTTGAGTGGTTTTAAATGGACGTCTTTATATTGTGCCGTCACCATTTCAAATTGTTCAAGGTGTTCCACTACAGAGAAAAGTTATAAATCACTAACAAATGTCTCTTTCTCTTCTCTCCTCCCTTTTTTTCCCTTTCAGTCTCCGCCGATATACAACAGCACCCCCTGTGGCCACATATATACCTGCATTTAGAATGGCAGCAGACACAGCCTCTTATGAGCATTTTCCAATATTTGATGACATCACCTCTCTTATTTGAGACTTGTGGGAAGGAAGCCGGTTTGACTTTACGGACTCTCTGACTGTGTCACCACCTAATCATCTACAGCAGCCATCATAAAACCCCAAAACGACAACAAACGATCAACGCAATGTTATGGAACTGCTCCTTTCTCTGTTTCATTGTTTTCTTCTCTCGTATTATTATAAACAGATGCATACATGTTCACTGAAAATGGAAAATGTTCTGTTTCAAAATACGACAGACCCCCCCCCCCCACACACACACACACACATACACGTGTACGCACACAGGCACACACATGTACATGCACACACAATATGTTTGAGTAACTTCACTTACACAGTGCAGCCATCTCTTTAGGGAGGTCGGTGCTGAATCTCCCAAACAGGCTGCTATTGGCCAGCAGGTCAAAGGAGGAGTGGTTCCGCATGGAGTTGAAGGCAAATGGGTAGACAGCAGGTGGGAACCCTGTCATGTGACCCACCTGACCCACCTGCCGTTCCCTGTTGGTAGCCATGGTAATGGAGAGGAGAGGAGTACCCAGAAGGCCTGTGGTATCCAAGACAGACCCTCTCTCAGGCCGTTGGGCTAGGGAATATCACACACCACCTGGTAGAGGACAGGAAAATTGGGAATGCCAAACTGGGAATTCCACTTCTTCCACCGGTAGCCTATCAGGGCGCTGGGCTGGATGAGGACCTAAGGTTCTGGTTGGCCGAGGAGATTTCTGGTCTTCTGCTCTTAGGAATGATCATGCGAATGCACCTATCAGAAGAAGACACAAAAAAAAACATACCATTTTTATTTTGTTCTACAAAATTGATAATAACTACTTTTTACAATATTGTCACATGATGTAATGTTAAAATGGAAAGTAAATGTTCTTTGTTTTCTACAAGCACAGTTCAACATACGTCAACTCTGACGACTGATCTGCAACAATGAATAGTTTATTCCAAACAGTCATCTCAGAGGCATGTGCAAACATCAAAACAATAGTGAACACAGGTTATGTTGAAAACGTCGAGGTGTGTGTGTGTGTGGGGGGGATATGTGAGAGACTGTGAGAGTCAAAAAGCGAGTAGAAGAAGGAAAAGCAAGAAAACCGGGGGTGAGGAAAGGAAAAGAAAATAAGAGAGTTGTTTGAAAAAAGTTAGCGGGAGAGAAGGAGGGAGGGAGGGTGAAGGAGCTCTTGTTTCAGCAGTTTTGAAAGGCTTCCAGACTTTTGCAGTGATTCCAGGCTATGCCATATGATTTAAATCAGCAGAACTCCACAATAAAGAGGCTCTCTGTTCATGCTGCCAACCCAGCACAGCAGCCTGCCTCTCTGTCTCACAACTCTCAACCCCTCTCTCTCTCTCTCGCTCTGCCTCTCTGTATCTCTCTCTTTCTGCCTCTGCTGCCTGGTCCCCTGGCTCTAGCCCGCACAGCAGCCTGCCTCTCTGTCTCACAACTCTCAACCTCTCTCTCTCTCTCTCTCTCTCTCTCTCTCTCTCTCTCTCTCTCTCTCTCTCTCTCTCTCTCTCTCTCTCTCTCTCTCTCTCTCTCTCTCTCTCTCTCTCTCTCTCTCTCTCTCTCTCTCTCTCTCTCTCTCTCTCTCTCTCTCTCTCTCTCTCTCTCGCTCTCTCTCTCTCTCTCTCTCTCTCTCTCTCTCTCTCTCTCTCTCTCTCTCTCTCTCTCTCTCTCTCCCTCCCTCCCTCTCTGCTGCCTGGTCCCCTGGCTCTAGCCCGCACAGCAGCCTGCCTTTCTGTCTCCTGTGCCTTACTCTCTGCCTCGATCCCCCAGGACCAAAGGCCCAGACACGGGATCCAACACATGAGAAATGGAAAGAGAGAGAGAGAGAGGGGGAGAGAGAGAGAGAGGAAGAAAGACAGAGAGGAACAATGGTTGCCCGCCTAACTGCTGATGCCTATACCTCCATTTATTTTTTACATTTTTTATGACCAACATTTTATTGTCATTTTTTTGTATTTATACACATATATATATATATATATAGAAACAACAGAATACAGCAAATACAAAGTAGTAGGACCCTACGAAAAAAAGCAATAACCAAAATAATAATAATAAAAAAGATGCCAACCAACAAAAACCCACAGAAAACGGGACTACATTCAAATAAAATCCATCACACTGGCATAGAGAATGGGAGCAATACACTGTCCAAAAGCATAGAACACATTGAGAGTTTGGCTTATGGCTTAAAAGTAACACCCTATTTCACACGAATCACTGACCTGATCAAGATTTTTTACGTCGGAAAGAACGTTTCTTGTATGCTGCTAAAGTACCCAGTCGGGAGGACCATTCAACCATACATTCACCACGGTTAGCTTAGCATAAGGAATTTGATTTATAGCATTTACTTGACTTTGCACTTCAACTCATGCATGACAATTCAGTACTTTTCCCACCACTGTCCAGAATATACAGGCTGGGAGAAAATTGAATATTGTCACTAATAATACATTTGATGTTTTCATGAATGGCAGCCCAGAAGTCTAGACCATAAACGCAGTGCCATCATGTTCCTTTACCTCCATTTCTAACTCCCTCCATCTCTCTTTTGCTTCAGACAGCCCAATGTACCCATCTAGGCTAACACCAGTCCAGCATGATTGCCCACTTGTCCTCAGTCCCAGGTAAGGTGAAGCACATAAGCACTGTAGACGCAGCTTGTCGCTGGAAAAGCACACGGCTGTTGGCTGTCTCTAGCTCTAACTCTGAGCCCAGCGCCGTGCGCGTCCCATTCTAACCTCTGCGCCCCCCCCCCCCCCCCCCCCCCCCCAGAGAGGTTTTATGAGTGGGTGGTGTCAGCTGCTTGTTTTTGAAATGTGGTTTGGAGAAACAGCAGAGCCAAGGAAATCAGCCAGAGCTGCTATCTGGAACGGCCGCGGTTTGTGAATCAGGGGGAACAGAGACTGAGGAAGAATCTTGGAATTCTGGGAATAAGCAAAGAGGGAAAAAAGAAAGATCTGAGGCTGAACTGCTGAACTGGCTGAACTGCAGAACTAACTGAACTGCTGAACTGGCTGAACTGCAGAACTAACTGAACTGCTGAACTGGCTGAACTGCAGAACTAACTGAACTGCTGAACTGGCTGAACTGCAGAACTAACTGAACTGCTGAACTGGCTGAACTGCAGAACTAACTGAACTGCAGAACTAACTGAACTGCTCAACTGGCTGAACTGCAGAACTAACTGAACTGCTGAACTGGCTGAACTGCAGAACTAACTGAACTGCTCAACTGGCTGAACTGCAGAACTAACTGAAATGCTGAACTGGCTGAACCGCTGAACCGGCTGAACTGCAGAACTAACTGAAATGCTGAACTGGCTGAACCGCTGAACTGCAGAACTGGCTAAACTGTCTGAACTGCTGAACTGGCTAAACTGGCTGAACTGCTGAACTGGCTAAACTGGCTAAACTAGCTGAACTGCTGGACTGGCTGAACTGGCTGAACTGGCTGAACTGCTGAACTGGCTAAACTGGCTGAACTGCTGAATTGGCTAAACTTGCTAAACTGGCTAAACTAGCTGAACTGCAGAACTGCTGAACTGCAGAACTAGCTGAACTGCTGAACTAGCTGAATTAGCTGAAGTGCTGAACTAGCTGAACTGCTGAACTGCTGAACTGCTGAACTAGCTGAACTAGCTGAACTGCTGACTAGCTGAACTGCTGAACTAGCTGAATTAGCTGAACTACTGGACTAGCTTAACTTTTGAACTAGCTGAATTAGCTGAACTGCTGAACTAGCTGAACTGCTGAACTGGCTGAACTAGCTGAGCTGCTGAACTAGCTGAATTAGCTGAACTGCTGAACTAGCTGAACTGCTGAACTAGCTGAACTGCTGAACTAGCTGAACTGCTGAACTAGCTGAACTGCTGACTAGCTGAACTAGCTGAACTGGCTGAACTGCTGAACTGGCTGAACTGCTGAACTGGCTGAACTGGCTGAACTGGCTGAACTGCTGAATTAGCTGAGCTGCTGAACTGGCTGAACTAGCTGAACTGCTGAACTGGCTGAACTGCTGAACTGGCTGAACTGCTGAATTAGCTGAGCTGCTGAACTGGCTGAACTAGCTGAAATGCTGAACTGCTGAATTAGCTGAGCTGCTGAACTGGCTGAACTGCTGAACTAGCTGAACTGCTGAACTAGCTGAACTGCTGAACTAGCTGAACTGCTGAACTAACTGAGCTGCTGAACTAGCTGAGCTGCTGAACTAGTTGAAATGCTGAACTAGCTGAAATGCTGAACTAGCTGAGAGAGAGAGAGAGAGAGAGAGAGGCAGAGTATGGGCACAGTGACAGAGTGTGGGCACTGGGCGGCACTAAGGGGTGGCTGCCTGCCCAGGAAACATAACTATTTTCCATACTCACATCAAAGTTACACACACATATAACAAAAACAACACAGAGGCACTCTTTAACTCCACACACTACACACATGTGCAAAAACACACACATCCCCCTTTCCACTGATCTCCCTCTCTTCTCTCTCCCTTCCTCTCTTTCTTTCTGGCTCTTTCTCTTTCACCAGAGCCAGTTAATTACACTCTACTGCTGCAGGCAGCTTCAAACCACCACTAAGTTAGAGTTCCATTACAGTAAACTGTTCCACATGTGAACCCAGAGCAGAGCCAGGGAGGTAGGGAGGGAGGGAGGGAGGCAGAGAGGAAGGGAGGGAGGCCAGCAGGGAGGGAGGCAGGGAGGCAGGGAGGGAGGGAGCAGGCAGAGCAGGGAGGGAGGAAGAGAGGGATCAGTCAGGCAGAGCAGGGAGCAGGTAGAGCAAGGAGATAGGGAGAGAGAGAGAGAGAGGCATCAGGAAGGCAGAGCAGGGAGGGAGGGAGCAGACAGGCAAAGCATGGAGTAAGGGAGGTAGCAGGCAGACAGAGCAGGGAGGCAGAGAGGGAGCAGGCAGAGAGCAGGCAGGCAGAGCAGGGAGGGAGGGAGGGAGAGAGGGATCAGTCAGGCAGAGCAGGGAGCAGGCAGAGCAAGGAGAGAGGGAGAGAGAGAGAGGTAGCAGGCAGGCAGAGCAGGGAGGGAGGGAGCAGACAGGCAGAACAGGGTGGCAGGGAGGTAACAGGCAGACAGAGCAGGGAAGCAGAGAGGGAGCAGGCAGACAGAGCAGGGAGGCAGAGAGGGAGCAGGCAGACAGAGCAGGGAGGGAGGGAGAGAGGGATCAGTCAGGCAGAGCAGGGAGGGAGGGAGAGAGGGAGCAGGCAGAGCAAGAAGGGAGGGAGGGAGAGAGAGCCAGCAGGCAGGCAGAGCAGGGAAAGAGCAGACAGGCAGGCGGAGCAGGGAGATAGAGATGGAGCAGGTAGGCAGAGCAGGGAGGAAGGGAGAGGGGGAGCTAGCAGGCAGGGGGGGGTGGGCAGGGTGGCAGGCAGGGAGGGACAAACACAGACCCATAATAATATGTGTGAGTGTGTGTGTGTGTGTGTGGGGGGGGGGGGTTATCTCCCTGTTTCGTTATCTGCCTCATGAACTCGGCCCATAATGCCAATGTATTGTGTGTAAACCATCAGAGCTGGGAGAGGAGAAAGGGGAGATGGAGGATTATTACAGGACTAACACACACACACACACATGCACACGCACACACACACGCCAGGGCCAGGCATGTGCTACACATATTCCCAGGGGATGTCTGGAGGGGGACAGAAACAGCACCACATCAATTCATCCATGAGACAGAGACCGTGTCCGAATACCCGTACTTGCATTGTAAAATAGTAGGCATTTTGGGTATGCCCCCCAAAAATACAGTGCAGCGCTAATGTTGTGGTATTTACATGCCAGGATGTCATACTCTATTTTTGTTTGGTCAGTGTGTGATTTGGGTGGGCATTCTATGTTTGTACGTCTATGTTTTTGTATTTCTATGTTTTGGCCGTGTATGGTTCTCAATCAGGGACAGCTGTCTTTCGTTGTCTCTGATTGGGAATCATACTTAGGTAGCCTGTGTTGACATCTTAGTTTGTGGGTAGTTCATTTCTGTTTAGTTTTATTTCACCTCGCAGGACTGTTTCGGTTTTCCTTTTTTGTTGTTTTGTTTATTCAGCTCTTATTAAAGATGAACACGTTACCCTGCTGCATTTTGGTCCGAGGATTCCTCTTCTTCTGATGAAAGCCGTTACAACTCTATAGTGCACTTTTGACCAGAGCCCTATGAGCCCCCTGGTGCACTACATAGGGAATAGAGTTCCATTTGTGAGTCTGATGTGAGGAACCTAACCTACCTTATCCCCCTCCAGATCTGGAGGAAAACACAGTCAAACAGCGATTCACACATATCTCAAAGCTTGCCTGTCACCAAACAGGAGAGAAAGAGGGTGAATATTAGAAAGAGTGAGGGAATAAAAGAAAGAGAGAGGGAATAAAAGAAAGGAAGAGGGAATAAAAGAAAGAGAGAGGGAATAAAAGAGAGAAAGAGGGAATATTAGAAAGAGAGAGGGAATATTAGAAAGAGAGGGAATAAAAGAAAGAAAGAGGGAATATTAGAAAGAGAGAGGGAATATTAGAAAGAGAGGGAATAAAAGAAAGAAAGAGGGAATATTAGAAAGAAAGAGGGAATTTTAGAAAGAAAGAGGGAATATTAGAAAGAAAGAGGGAATATTAGAAAGAGAGAGGGAATATTAGAAAGAGAGGGAATAAAAGAAAGAAAGAGGGAATATTAGAAAGAAAGAGGGAATATTAGAAAGAAAGAGGGAATATTAGAAAGAAAGAGGGAATATTAGAAAGAGAGAGGGAATATTAGAAAGAAAGGGGGAATATTAGAAAGAGAGAGGGAATATTAGAAAGAGAGAGAGAATAAAAGAAAGGAAGAGGGAATATTAGAAAGAGAGAGGGAATAAAATAAAGAAAGAGGGAATATTAGAAAGAGAGAGGGAATATTAGAAAGAAAGGGGGAATATTAGAAAGAGAGAGGGAATAAAAGAAAGAGAGAGGGAATATTAGAAAGAAAGGGGGAATATTAGAAAGAGAGAGGGAATAAAAGAAAGAGAGAGAGAATAAAAGAACTCTATAGTGCACTTTTGACCAGAGCCCTATGAGCCCCCTGGTGCACTACATAGGGAATAGAGTTCCATTTGTGAGTCTGATGTGAGGAACCTAACCTACCTTATCCCCCTCCAGATCTGGAGGAAAACACAGTCAAACAGCGATTCACACATATCTCAAAGCTTGCCTGTCACCAAACAGGAGAGAAAGAGGGTGAATATTAGAAAGAGTGAGGGAATAAAAGAAAGAGAGAGGGAATAAAAGAAAGGAAGAGGGAATAAAAGAAAGAGAGAGGGAATAAAAGAGAGAAAGAGGGAATATTAGAAAGAGAGAGGGAATATTAGAAAGAGAGGGAATAAAAGAAAGAAAGAGGGAATATTAGAAAGAGAGAGGGAATATTAGAAAGAGAGGGAATAAAAGAAAGAAAGAGGGAATATTAGAAAGAAAGAGGGAATTTTAGAAAGAAAGAGGGAATATTAGAAAGAAAGAGGGAATATTAGAAAGAGAGAGGGAATATTAGAAAGAGAGGGAATAAAAGAAAGAAAGAGGGAATATTAGAAAGAAAGAGGGAATATTAGAAAGAAAGAGGGAATAT
This sequence comes from Oncorhynchus clarkii lewisi, assembly GCF_045791955.1. NCBI lineage: Eukaryota > Metazoa > Chordata > Actinopteri > Salmoniformes > Salmonidae > Oncorhynchus > Oncorhynchus clarkii. The sequence goes on along the minus strand of NC_092162.1, from coordinate 39,826,966 downwards.
TAGAAAGAAAGAGGGAATATTAGAAAGAGAGAGGGAATATTAGAAAGAAAGGGGGAATATTAGAAAGAGAGAGGGAATATTAGAAAGAGAGAGAGAATAAAAGAAAGGAAGAGGGAATATTAGAAAGAGAGAGGGAATAAAATAAAGAAAGAGGGAATATTAGAAAGAGAGAGGGAATATTAGAAAGAAAGGGGGAATATTAGAAAGAGAGAGGGAATAAAAGAAAGAGAGAGGGAATATTAGAAAGAAAGGGGGAATATTAGAAAGAGAGAGGGAATAAAAGAAAGAGAGAGAGAATAAAAGAAAGAAAGAGGGAATATTAGAAAGAAAGAGGGAATAAAAGAAAGAAAGAGGGAATATTAGAAAGAAAGAGGGAATAAAAGAAAGAAAGAGGGAATATTAGAAAGAGAGAGGGAATATTAGAAAGAAAGGGGGAATATTAGAACGAGAGAGGGAATATTAGAAAGAGAGAGGGAATATTAGAAAGAGAGAGAGAATAAAATAAAGAAAGAGGGAATATTAGAAAGAAAGGGGGAATATTAGAAAGAGAGAGGGAATAAAATAAAGAAAGAGGGAATATTAGAAAGAAAGAGGGAATAAAAGAAAGAGAGAGGGAATATTAGAAAGAGAGAGGGAATAAAAAAGAGGGAATATTAGAAAGAGTGAGGGAATAAAAGAAAGAAAGAGGGAATATTAGAAAGAGAGAGGGAATAAAATAAAGAAAGAGGGAATATTAGAAAGAGAGAGGGAATAAAATAAAGAAAGAGGGAATATTAGAAAGAAAGAGAGAATATTAGAAAGAGAGAGGGAATAAAAGAAAGAAAGAGGGAATATTAGAAAGAGAGAGGGAATAAAAGAAAGAGGGAATATTAGAAAGAAAGAGGGAATATTAGAAAGAGAGAGGGAATATTAGAAAGAGAGAGGGAATATTAGAAAGGAAGAGGGAATATTAGAAAGAGAGAGGGAATATTAGAAAGAAAGAGGGAATATTAGAAAGAGAGAGGGAATAAAATAAAGAAAGAGGGAATAAAATAAAGAAAGGGGGAATATTAGAAAGAGAGAGGGAATATTAGAAAGAGAGAGGGAATAAAAGAAAGGAAGAGGGAATATTAGAAAGAGAGAGGGAATATTAGAAAGAAAGAGGGAATATTAGAAAGAAAGAGAGAATATTAGAAAGAAAGAGGGAATAAAAGAAAGAGGGAATATTAGAAAGAGAGGGAATAAAAGAAAGAAAGAGGGAATATTAGAAAGAGAGAGGGAATATTAGAAAGAGAGAGGGAATAAAAGAAAGAGGGAATATTAGAAAGAGAGGGAATAAAAGAAGGAGGGAATATTAGAAAGAGAGGGAATAAAAGAAAGAGGGAATATTAGAAAGAGAGGGAGTAAAAGAAAGAGGGAATATTAGAAAGAGAGGGAATAAAAGAAAGAGGGAATATTAGAAAGAGAGGGAATAAAAGAAAGAGGGAATATTAGAAAGAGAGAGGGAATAAAAGAAAGAGGGAATATTAGAAAGAGAGGGAATAAAATAAAGAAAGAGGGAATATTAGAAAGAGAGAGGGAATAAAATAAAGAGGGAATATTAGAAAGAAAGAGGGAATATTAGAAAGAAAGAGGGAATAAAAGAAAGAGGGAATATTAGAAAGAGAGGGAATAAAAGAAAGAAAGAGGGAATATTAGAAAGAGAGAGGGAATATTAGAAAGAGAGGGAATAAAAGAAGGAGGGAATATTAGAAAGAGAGGGAATAAAAGAAAGAGGGAATATTAGAAAGAGAGGGAGTAAAAGAAAGAGGGAATATTAGAAAGAGAGGGAATAAAAGAAAGAGGGAATATTAGAAAGAGAGGGAATAAAAGAAAGAGGGAATATTAGAAAGAGAGGGAATAAAAGAAAGAGGGAATATTAGAAAGAGAGGGAATAAAAGAAAGAGGGAATATTAGAAAGAGAGGGAATAAAAGAAAGAGGGAATATTAGAAAGAGAGGGAATAAAAGAAAGAGGGAATATTAGAAAGAGAGGGAATAAAAGAAAGAGGGAATATTAGAAAGAGAGGGAATAAAAGAAAGAGGGAATATTAGAAAGAGAGAGGGAATAAAATAAAGAAAGAGGGAATATTAGAAAGAGAGAGGGAATAAAAGAAAGAAAATAATACAAATCCAGGAAGAAAGTGAAAAAGGAGAATAAAACCCCACCAGACCACAGTGTACATTTAGAGAGCAAACCGCTGAACATGGATCCTTCTCCCCTCTCTTTCCCTCTCTTCCTATTTCTTCCCCTCTCTTCCCCTCTCTTTCCCTCTCTTTCCCTCGCTTTCCCTCTCTTCCTATTTCTTCCCCTCTCTTCCCCTCTCTTTCCCTCTCTTCCCCTCTCTTTCCCTCTCTTTCCCTTGCTTCCCCTCTCTTTCCCCAAACACAATAATGAATTAATAAAAGACTTGGCGCCAGCGTTTTTTAATGAGTCACATCAGCCGGGCTGCTTTTTACAGACCAGCCATTTGTGTTTTTATGTCGGGGCCTTATGCCCAGGTCCTGTGGTAGGCTGGGCCCGTTTGGCATGGATCAGAGAGGCGGTCTGAGGCTATAAGGGGAGATGGGGAATTCGGGGTGACCTCATCCACCCCCCTCAGCCCCGGGCCCAAATGGGCACAGAGGGCCTTCCCACTTCCCCTGTGCCTGGGGGGCACAGAGGAGGCAGGGAGAGAGGCTGGGATGGAGAGAGGGAGAGAGAGAGAGAGCGGGGACAGGCAGGCAGACAGGGAGACAGGCAGGGCAGGGAGAGAGGGAAGGAGATAGGGAGTGAGGCAAGGAGGGTGGAAGCTGGGGGGCACACAGCAGTCTGACAGACAAGCAGATAGACAGAAGGTTACACAGCCAACTATGGGTGGGATTAATACCAGATCTGGGACTTTCCAGCCTGGGAGGTGCACCACTGTAGCATTTTAGTTAGCTTTACTTTGTTTCTAAAAACACTGTAAATACTTCTCAGCACTTCATTACACTTAATGAGACTGATTTGATTTAACATAATCAATTGATCTAATCCAGAGAAACGCCACATTTGAAACGAAATCCATTTAAGCTGAGAGAGAGAGGGCGAGAGAAAGAGAGAGAAAGAGAGAGAGAAAGAAAGAGACAGAGAGAGAGAGGGTTACTCTAGGTTGGTGAAGAGTGTTGGGTTCAGGAGAGACGGAAGGGGAGTGAGTGTGTGAGAGAGAGAGTGAGAAAGAGAGAGGGGGAGTGTGAAAGAGAGAGAGAGAGAGAGAGAGAGAGAGAGAGAATAGAAAAACAGAAAAAAAGAGAGAACGTGAGAGCAGGACAGAGAGAGCGAGAGAGAGACTTGTTCCCACAGATCGAGTGTCTGTCAAACAAAGGGTATCAAATCCTCCGTGAGCAAAACAACAATTGTGTCTTAACCGATGCGTTGGAACCCCGCTGGCGCAGACTGCTGCAGTAAAACATAACAAATAAATCACAGCATCTCAGGAAGTGATAATGCACCACACAACCCAACCACTGGTTTCTACCCAGCAGACAGAAACCCAACCACTGGTTTCTACCCAGCAGACAGAAACCCAACCACTGGTTTCTACCCAGCAGACAGAAACCCAACCACTGGTTTCTACCCAGCAGACAGAAACCCAACCCCTGGTTTCTACCCAGCAGACAGAAACCCAACCACCGGTTTCTACCCAGCAGACAGAAACCCAACCACCGGTTTCTACCCAGCAGACAGAAACCCAACCACTGGTTTCTACCCAGCAGACAGAAACCCAACCACTGGTTTCTACCCAGCAGACAGAAACCCAACCACTGGTTTCTACCCAGCAGACAGAAACCCAACCACTGTTTTCTACCTAGCAGACAGAAACCCAACCACTGGTTTCTACCCAGCAGACAGAAACCCAACCACTGGTTTCTACCCAGCAGACAGAAACCCAACCACTGGTTTCTACCCAGCAGACAGAAACCCAACCACTGGTTTCTACCCAGCAGACAGAAACCCAACCACTGGTTTCTACCCAGCAGACAGAAACCCAACCACTGGTTTCTACCCAGCAGACAGAAACCCAACCACTGGTTTCTACCCAGCAGACAGAAACCCAACCACTGGTTTCTACCCAGCAGACAGAAACCCAACCACTGGTTTCTACCCAGCAGACAGAAACCCAACCACTGGTTTCTACCCAGCAGACAGAAACCCAACCACTGGTTTCTACCCAGCAGACAGAAACCCAACCACTGGTTTCTACCCAGCAGACAGAAACCCAACCACTGGTTTCTACCCAGCAGACAGAAACCCAACCACTGGTTTCTACCCAGCAGACAGAAACCCAACCACTGGTTTCTACCCAGCAGACAGAAACCCAACCACTGGTTTCTACCCAGCAGACAGAAACCCAACCACTGGTTTCTACCCAGCAGACAGAAACCCAACCACTGGTTTCTACCCAGCAGACAGAAACCCAACCACTGGTTTCTACCCAGCAGACAGAAACCCAACCACTGGTTTCTACCCAGCAGACAGAAACCCAACCACTGGTTTCTACCCAGCAGACAGAAACCCAACCCCTGGTTTCTACCCAGCAGACAGAAACCCAACCACTGGTTTCTACCCAGCAGACAGAAACCCAACCACTGGTTTCTACCCAGCAGACAGAAACCCAACCACTGGTTTCTACCCAGCAGACAGAAACCCAACCACTGGTTTCTACCCAGCAGACAGAAACCCAACCACTGGTTTCTACCCAGCAGACAGAAACCCAACCACTGGTTTCTACCCAGCAGACAGAAACCCAACCACTGGTTTCTACCCAGCAGACAGAAACCCAACCACTGGTTTCTACCCAGCAGACAGAAACCCAACCACTGGTTTCTACCCAGCAGACAGAAACCCAACCACTGGTTTCTACCCAGCAGACAGAAACCCAACCACTGGTTTCTACCCAGCAGACAGAAACCCAACCACTGGTTTCTACCCAGCAGACAGAAACCCAACCACTGGTTTCTACCCAGCAGACAGAAACCCAACCACTGCAGGTGAATCTATGTGTATTCGCGGGTGTGTTCAGTTGCTCACTATCGAGTGCCTCCTTTTCCGTTCAACTGAAATAGTTGATACGTTTGACAACTATGCCGTGGTCTGTGTAGTAACATACCACTGTTTGACACCAGAACGTTGCTCTGTGTTTAAACCACATTGTTCTGTTTGTCATTCAAGGAAACCAAACTCTCCCATGCTACAGTGCTAGTGTACCCTCAGCCGGTTTTCATTCTCTGACACAAGTTGTTGAAAAAACATCAGACTGTTTTACAATTCACCCTGAACTCAGCCTGACTAGGGCCATTTTTCTTTTACCACAGAGGAAGAAAGCTCTTCGACCAAAGGCTCGTTGGATCGTAACTTCAATGGGCAGAATGGAGGCATGTCAAAAGAGAAGGAGTTTGGATGTCTTCACTTCGCAGCCCTCCAGATAGGTGAACACAGCCAATATCTACCAAGTACGTTCGCAGGACATGAAAGCTTGGCACCGTCAACGACTCCACTCTGATTTATTCTCCGTTAGAGACTTGCCTACTCTTGTCTATTGTTCTAAATGATTGATGTCTTCTTCGCACAATAAATCCAAATTGTGAGAAAAAAAAACACATCATAAACCGTGTCTGAGATATAGCAAGTATGATACACTGAGTGTACAAAACATTAGGAACACCTGCTCTTTCCATGACAGACTGACCAGGTGAATCCATGGTGAAAGCTATGATCCCTTGTTGATGTCACTTGTTAAATCCACTTCAAATCAGTGAAGATGAAGGGGAGGAGACATGTTAAAAGAAGGATTTTTAAGCCTGGAGACAATTGAGACATGGATTGTGTATGTGTGCCATTCAGAGGGTGAATGGGCAGGACAAAAGATTTGAGTGCCTTTCAATGGGGTATGGTAGTAGGCGCCAGGCTCAACGGTTTGCGCCAAGAACTGCAACGCTGCTGGGTTTTTCACGCTCAACAGCGTGTTTCCCTGTGTGTATCAAAAATGGTCCACCACCCACAGGACAGACAACTTGACACAACTGTGGGAAGCATTGGAGTCAACATGGGCCAGCATCCCCGTGGAACGATTTCCACACCTAGAGTTCATACCCTGAGGAACTGAGGCTGTTCTGAGGGCAAAACGGGGGGTGCAACTCAATATTAGAAAAGGTGTTCTTAATGTTTTGTACACTCAGTGTACATTATAGCAACAATGACAACATTGTGATGTACAAGTGAACCTGAGGCTGAAGCTTAGGTCATACGTCATGATTAGGATCAAACAGACAGGGATGCACTGAAGGATCTTCCAGCGGGCAAAGCTGAGGTTGAAATGACCTCATGTCAATCAGTTTTCACCACTGGGAAGTGATCAAACCCAGTCAACCTTCTGTTTTCCATAGATCTGCATGGAAAACATATACAGGATCTCAAGCACTTTGTGACCACTTTAAGTATAGTTTACATGTGGATAAAGATCTAACCGAGCTTTTATAAACCAAACAAAAAAAAGATTATTCCACACAATTATGAGAGTGTAACACGATACTGTAGTTGGCGTCATAGAATGGGTAAAAGTTTTGTCTGGGTGCGAAATAGATATCATAAACACAGTTTATTATAAGAGATTCAACTTGACAGCTCAGAGTCCCTTCCTACAGCGGCCTGTTACGGGCACCTAGACATTTCCGCTGACAGACTGACAGCTGATCCACCCACCGCCTCCATACTGCCACACACACACACACACACACACACACACACACACCGCCTCCAAACTATCATACATTCCATCATCTCAAACTAGTTTGACGTGGGTTCTTCCACAAGCCTGGCAACACAGATGCATATTTCGCTTACAACAACAAAGCCACGTCATTATACTAACTTCAACATATCATTTGTCATTCACAGAAAGAGGTATTGTCTTTGTATGTGTAGATAGATACCTGGGAGTGTCGATAGACAATCAAGCCTTTATTCCGGCGCCATCGATCAAACAAAAGCACAAACATTCCCGTTCGATTTTGGTTGACAGAACATGACTGTGTTGTCGGTGCGGACGGTGGAGGAAAGAGAATATGGAAAGAGTGAGAATTGACACGGAGACATAAAACACTCCGTGAGACCGGGATGAAGTCATTCTGACAGCTCCTTTCCATGATGGCGAGGAGGAGGCAGCGAGGAGAAGCAGTGGAGTCAGAGCTGCTTGACATTGAGACACCAACGGTTGGAGAAAGCCCTGAGGAGAGCACAACACCAGGAGAGAGATGAAGCATACTTCTTGAGACGGACAGAGAAAGAGAGAGACAGAGAGACCAACAGACTGAGAGAGAGAGAGAGAGAGAGAGAGGGAGATAGAGAGAGAGAGACCAACAGACCAAGAGAGAGAAAGAGGGAGACAGAGAGACCAACAGACCAAGAGAGAGAGAGAGAGAGAGAGAGAGAGAGAGAGAGAGAGAGAGAGAGAGAAAGAGACAGAGACAGAGAGACCAACAGGCAGAGAGAGACAGAGAGACCAACAGACCGAGAAAGAGAGAGAGAGACAGAGAGACCAACAGAGCGAGAGAGAGAGTGAGAGAGAGAGACAGAGAGACCAACAGACCAAGAGACAGAGGATGAGAGAGAGAGAGAGAGAGAGAGAGAGAGAGAGAGAGCGACCGAGAGGCCAAGCGAGACAGAAAAAAAGAGAGAGAGCGAGAGAAAGGCTGAGAGAGATGAATATGTGAAAGCATATAAAAGTTTATGAGAGCTCAACAGTTACAAATGTAGGACTATCACTACCGGTGTAATGTAGTAATTAGTGAAGATGGCATTAGCATATAAAGTGACACAGTTGGGCTGATTAAGCCGCTGGGAGTTTACAGCATTGCTCACTTTAAATGTTACATGCTTCTATTAAATGTTACACACGTATTGTTGTTTTCAATTCTATTTTGCAGATCGACATCGACACACACACACACACACACACACACACACACACACACACACACACACACACACACACACACACACACACATACACACACACGTAGGTGAAAAATATATATTGTACTAGAGGATCAGAAGGGACCAGAGTCAGGAATGATAGTGTCTAGCTAGTACATCCTACACATAGAGAATCACACCTGCAGAAATAGACACAGGAACTCACAAACTGATAGTTTCCCTGTTAATTATATAGTGTAGCGATGAGGAGAGGAGCCCCCTTGTTCCATTCTTCTAAGACCACCTGTCTACCCCCTCCTAACCACTCCCTACCTCCTGCTAGCCCTTCCCTGCAACTTGGAACTTAATTGCTATAGGAATTCTTGGCAGAGACAGGAATCAACAGCTCCCAGACTTATATCTCAAAGTCGTGTCTCCCAAGCGGTCCGTTTCAAACATTTCTCTGTCAGAGCACTGAAATAGTGAAGTATCCTGGGGACTTTGAGTCAGAAATTTCCATTTGATCCCAAATGTGAGACACCATTTTTAGAAAAAGTGGACCAATAAACACCTAATGAAATAACAAAGTGGGCATTGATTTAATCAAGCTTTCTCTCTGGTGCAGCGACAATGTTGTTAAAAGACAGTCTCTTTTTGGAAACGGCGTACTCTCACCTGGACTCATGTGACAAAACAACGCTCACAACTAACAATTACTGTAATGCTTTTCGACATTTTATTTTGAGTAGACAAGTGTGTGACATGTTTCTCCCTCCCAGTTTTGTGTGTATATAGAGCAGTCTTGTGTTGTTGATGTGTGTCCTGTGTGTGTGTGTGTGTGTGTGTGTGTGTGTGTGTGTGTGTGTGTGTGTGTGTGTGTGTGTGTGTGTGTGTGTATGAATGTGTGAGTGTGTGTGTGTGTGTGTGTGTGTGTGTGTGTGTGAGTGAGAGATCTCAGCCAGGCTCCACAGCCAAGCCTGTTGTGTCCGTGTACGTGTTAACTACCAATCCGTCACACATTGAAAAATAAATATGGAGTATGTTTGTTAGGAGGCTGCTGTTGTTGCCATGCCTCTCTGATATACTCAAACCAAGCAGCACTAAACGTTCCATAACCGTAACGCCCTACCTGCTCATTAACGTGGCGCTGCCTGCCGCCGCGGTAACAAGCAGAACCAGTTAACAAGACATTCACGTCTGTCTGCGCCTTACCCAAGTCTATAACCTTACCCAACAACTACACACTATGAATGGAACTCCTACAGTACACTGACAATTAAACTAAGCCCAGGTTTAGAGAGGAGTAGAGACACACCTCAGTCCAGAGGCGAAAGGCTCTGCTGTTTAGAAAGTAGAAAACGACACTCTATGAATGAATGTTCACCTTGCTGTGTCCATGTGGTCACAATAATAAGTAGGAACGATTAGGTCAAGGATGGATCAGTCGCACACAGACGCGCACACACACACACACACTTTATTCCACACATGCACAGTGTAGATGAAGCGGACCCAGGCAGGCATGTATCCACTTACACTTACAAAGGCACACATGCTAATAAAAACACTGTGGGCTCTGGGGGTAACAGTCTTAACATTCACTAAGTAGCACACACTGGCACGCAACCCAGCAAATGACTGACACACACAAAAACGCGCACACACACACACACACACTGTAAAACAGGCACACACAGACGTTGTGAAGAACAGACATGCACGGTTCCAAGAAAACACCCTCGTAAACACATACGGTACACACGCAAGGAGAGAGACATTCGCACACACATACGGTACACACGCAAGGAGAGAGACATTCGCACACACATACGGTACACACGCAAGGAGAGAGACATTCGCACACAAATGCACACTGACTGAACCGACACGATCCGCGGCAATAAATACAACCAGAGAGAGGAGGAAGCCTGGTCCAGTTCATGGAAACCCTGATCAGTGGTCTCTATGTACTCTCTGCCTCACATTCTCAAGCTCTGTCCTTCATTTCAACTGTTTCTGTTAAGGCGACCTCCCACAAACTCTCTAACTTTAACTTCAAACACTAGGAGCAGAAAGAACAGAACAGTAGAAGAGGAAAAGAGGAGAGCGACAGTTCATATGGTTTCTAAAGTTCCCTGAAAGTAGAAAGTACTCACCCACTCTAATGTCGTGCTGGCAGACTGGCAGACAGACAGAGAGATGGAGTGCTGGTCCAAACAGACAGATAGATGGGAGTGCTGGTCCAAACAGACAGATAGATGGGAGTGCTGGTCCAAACAGACAGATAGATGGAGTGCTGGTCCAAACAGACAGAGAGATGGAGTGCTGGTCCAAACAGACAGATAGATGGGAGTGCTGGTCCAAACAGACAGATAGATGGAGGAAAAAGAGTAGAGGAGGGATTTGTGTACGTTCATCAGTCTCTTTTGACAGCAAAGAGGATAGCTATGAGTTTCTCTCTCACTCCCTCCCCTTTTCTCTCTCTCTATCTCTCTCTCAAGCTCTCTCTCCGTCCTCTCTCTCTCTCTTATTCAACACTCTCTCTCCGCCTCTTCCACTGAGAAATAAACATGCTCTCTGATTCATAAAGCCAGCCTTTGTCACGTGATCCAACGCTGCAAATATACAGCACATTTTTTTCAGCAGCCTTAAAATCCCTAGGGGAAGAAAAAGCCCCCTGAAGCTTAATGTTCAGTTTTTAATTCTCTCCCTCTCTCCCTTATTCTCATTTTCTCCCCCTCCATTTTCTCTCCTCTCTTTTTAGAACTCACACTTTCCCTACTTTGTGTTTTGTTATGTGTGAAATGTATTAAACCAGTAGCGGATATACAAATATAGCTGACTATGTATCTATACAGGCGTCAACCTGTCCGCTAACCATGCTTCATTTGAGGGAAACCTCCAAGAGGGGGGTTGAGTATGTAGCATGCATGTAGGTTGCTGTATGTGCTGAAATTCAACGTTTTCTCAATGTCGTGTACACAAACACATAGGCATGCATTACAAGACGTCTGACCCACTTAGCCACTTTCTCAACCCATAACTGTATTGGTTACTCTTCATTTGGTTTTTGTGAATAATGCATTCTAAATACTATTCATTCAGAAATGCTTAGTTATTATAAAGTGTTAGTAAAGAATCTCATCTCTGTCTACCAAAATAAATTATAGTAGGCAATATAAATAAAGGTGTGTAACTTTATGTAACTAGGCAAGTCCGTTAAGAATAAAGTCTTATTTACAATAACGACCTACCCCGGGCCAAACCCAGACAACGCTGGGCCAACTGTGCACTGCCCTTTGGGACTCCCAATCCCGGCCAGATGTGATACAGCCTGGATTCGAACCAGGGACTGTAGTGACGCCTCTTGCACTGAGATGCAGTGCCTTAGACCGCTGCGCCACTCGGGAGCACCGTAGGGAATTCCCCAGTAAGATGGCAGCAGCAGTAGTTTGGGCGGGGTGTCCATAAATGTGCCTCTCTTTCTCTCTCTCTCTCTCTCTCTCTCTTTCAACATATGAGATTGTATGTTTCAGATCTGTGGTTGTTGTGCAGTTCTTGTGGTTCTGGGCGTATATGCCTGCAGTGCCTTAGCCTGGTGCCGTTGGTTTCTAAATGTCATGTTGTGATTTGACATTGTTTTGCTTCAAAAGGCAGGCACCCTAAAAACCATCAGGCTTTAAACACCCTTAAACACACCTCAACGGGCACCTTAACCAGCGTTGTCTCTGGCCCCATCTAGAACACAGAAGAGGGCTCTCAGGGGCTTCTAGAATCTAGCACAAGCTCGGTAGTTCTTCATAACAGAAATACAACACTCTATGTCTCAACATATACAAATCCTCTCTGGAATAGACGAACCCAGCACACGTCACCATGTGTCGTCTCTACAGCTTCAGCATGGCAGCGAGTCGCCGCCATGACGCTCTATGTAGCAATCCCATCCAGCATACCTTCACCTGGCTTCTCCCAACTAACACATCTGCTGTCCAAGTCCTCCTCCTAAACATCAAGGCTGTGTCTGAAATGCCACCCTTTTCACTATAAATAGGGAATAGAGTGGTCCAGGGTGGTCAAAAGTAGTGCACTATATAGGGAATTCAGACGCAGCCTGATACAGCTAGTACCTTCCTTCTGAGTGTCCTCTACTGGCCCATTGATAGTAATTGAATGTCGGTGTTCAAATGAACCTGACCTCAATATGTCTCCGTAACGAAATCAAGCCGTTAGAACCAATCCAAAGCCCTTTCTATGTCCCTGTGTTCCCTTTCTGTTCATGGTGCTATCTCCCAGATGCTTACAATGGACACAGTCCTCTGTGGAAATGATTCCCTTCACAGCATACAATCAATCAATGAATCAAGCCAAGCCCTTTTAACACCAGCAGTCGTCACAAAGTGCCTTACTGATACCCGGCCTAAAACCCAAAGAGCAAGCAATGCAGTAAAACATACCATCACGCAGAAAGTACGTCTGTGTTGTTTATGTTTACTGTAACAGACAGTGAGATACACTTTACAAGGCTGGCATCAGATCCTTACATGCACCCAACCCAAGAGGAAGTGGTTTCACTAAGCCACACAGCCCAGAGCGTCATAACCTGCCCTGTTCATAGTTTCGTTTACTTTTAGAAGGGGGCAACTGCTTGGCATCCGGTCGCAAAGCATTACAGAGGGTAGTGCGTGAGGGGGGCCGAGCTGCCTGCCATCGAGGACCTCTATATCAGGCAGTGTCAGAGGAAGGCCCTAAAACACAGACTCCCCAAGTCTACCCCCAAGCCATAACACTACTAAACAGTAAACCAAATAGCTACCCGGAATATCTATATGGACCTTCTATGTACTAACTATTTTGACTCATCATATACACTGCCCCTACTGTTACATTGTCTATCCTGTTGCCTAGTCACTTTATCCCTACCTATACGTACATATCTACCTCCATTACCTCGTACCCCTGCACATCGACTCGGTACTGGTATCCCGTGTGTATATAGCCAAGTTATCATTACTCATTGTGTATTTATTATATCCTTGTGTTATAATGATTTTTTTCCTATATATATATTTTTTGGGGCACTGTTGGGAAGGGCCCCTAAGTAAGCATTTCACGGTTAGTCTACACCTCTTGTTTACGCTGCATGTGACACATAAAATGTGGTTTGATTTGTTGTTTAATAAAGATTCAAGAAGTGAAGACGTCAGCAGAAGCCCTGAATGCGTTCTGCACAAATGACCTGATTTCTTAACATGCGAAATAGAGTAACAAAACATGCCAACATCATAATATCCGATACTATGAAGTGTACTAGATGTCCAATTTTCATGGATTTGTGAGGGTGTGTGCACATGTGTGTAGACATGTGCATGTTCAAGCCATGCTTGTGGGTGTGCGCTCTATGTGCATCCTCCTCTGACCATGTGGTGCTTTCTTATGGAATTAAGCCTGTACCGGTCAAAAGGTTTTAGAACACCTACTCATACAAGGGTTCTTCTGCATTTGCACTATTTTCTACATTGCAGAATAATAGTGAAAACATCAAAACTATGAAATGACACATATGGAATCATGTAGTAACCACACAAGTGTTAAACATTAAACAAATCAAAATATGTTTTAGACTTGAGATTCTTCAAATAGCCTTTGCACCCTCTTGGCATTCTCTCAACCAGCTTCACCTGGAATGCTTTTTCAACCGTCTTGAAGGAGCTCCCACATATGCTGAGCACTTGTTGGCTGCTTTTCCTTCACTCTGCGGTCCGACTTATCCCAAACCATCTCAATTGTCATCTGATGCAGTACTCCATTTGCATTTGTATTTAAACTCAGCAAAAAAAAGGAACGTCCTCTTATTGTCAACTGCGTTTATTTTCAGAAAACTTAACATGTGTAAATATCTATATGAGCATAACAAGATTCAACAACTGAGACATAAGCTGAACAAGTTCCACAGACCTGTGTCTAGCAGAAATGGAATAATGTGTCCTTGGGGGGTGTCGAAATCAAACGTAACAGTCAGTATCTGGTGTGTCCACCAGCTGCATTAAGTACTGCAGTGCATCTCCTCCTCATGGACTGCACCATTTTGGGGGGGAATGGCCCTAGCCCTCACCCTCCGATCCAACAGGTCCCAGATGTGCTCAATGGGATTGAGATCCGGGCTCTTCGCTGGCCATGGCAGAACACTTACATTCCTGTCTTGCAGGAAATCACGCACAGAACGAGCAGTATGGCTGGTGGCATTGTCATGCTGGAGGGTCATGTCAGGATGAGCCTGTAGGAAGGGTACCACATCAGAGAGGAAGATATCTTCCCTGTAACGCACAGCGTTGAGATTGCCTTCAATGACAACAAGCTCAGTCCGATGATGATGTGACACAGTGCCCCAGACCATGACGGACCCTCCACCTCCAAATCGATCCCGCTCCAGAGTACAGGCCTCGGTGTAACGCTCATTCCTTCGACGATAAACGCAAATCCGACCATCACCCCTGGTGAGACAAAACCGCGACACGTCAGAGAAGACCACTTTTTGCCAGTCCTGTCTGGTCCAGCGACGGTGGGTTTGTGCCCATAGGTGACGTTGTTGCCGGTGATGTCTGGTGAGGACCTGCCTTACAACAGGCCTAGAAGCCCTCAGCCCAGCCTCTCTCAGCCTATTGCGGACAGTCTGAGCACTGATGGAGGGATTGTGCGTTCCTGGTGTAACTCGGGCAGTTGTTGTTGCCGTCCTGTACCTGTCCCGCAGGTGTGATGTTCGGATGTACCGATCCTGTGCAGGTGTTGTTACACGTCGTCTGCCACCTCAAGGACGATCAGCTGTCCGTCCTTTCTCCCTGTAGCGCTGTCATAGGCGTCTCATAGTACGGACATTGCAATTTATTTCCCTGGCCACATCTGCAATCCTCATGCCTCCTTGCAGCATGCCTAAGGTATGTTCACGCAGATGAGCAGGAACCCTGAGCATCTTTCTTTTGGTGTTTTTCAGAGTAAGTAGAAAGGCCTCTTTAGTGTCCTACGTTTTCATAACTGTGACCTTAATTGCCTACCGTCTGTAAGTGGTTAGCGTCTTAGCGACCGTTCCACAGGTGCATGTTCATTAATTATTTATGGTTCATTGAACAAGCATGTGAAACAGTGTTAAAACCCTTTACAATGAAGATCTGTGAAGTTATTTGGATTTTTACTAATTATCTTTGAAATACAGGGTCCTGAAAAAGGGAAATTTCTTTTTTTGCTGAGTTTACTATCATTAGCTGCTGCCAAGGCAAAAGCTACTCTCTTCCTGGGGTCCAGCAAAATTAAGGCAGTTTATACAATTTCAAAAACATTACAATACATTCACAGACTGTGTGCCCTCGGGCCCTACTCCACCACTACCACATATACAATTGAAGTCGGAAGTCTACATACACTTAGGTTGGAGTCATTGAAACTCGTTTTTCAACCACTGCACAAATTTCTTGTTAAACAAACTATAGTTTTGGTAAGTCGGTTAGGACATCTACTTTGTGCATGACACAAGTCATGTTTCCAACAATTGTTTACAGACAGATTATTTCACTTATAATTCACTGTATCACAATTCCAGTGGGTCAGAAGTTTACATACACTAAGTTGACTGTGCCTTTAAACAGCTTGGAAAATTTCAGAAAATGATGTCATCGCTTTAGAAGCTTCTGATAGGCTAATTGACATAATTTGAGTCAATTGGAGGTGTACCTGTGGATGTATTTCAAGGCCTACCTTCAAACACACTGCCTCTTTGCTTAACATCATGGGGAAATCAAAAGAAATCAGCCAAGACCTCAGAAAAAAAATTGTAGACCTCCACAAGTCTGGTTCATCCTTGGGAGCAATTTCCAAATGCCTGAAGGTACCACGTTCTTCTGTACAAACAATCATATGCAAGTATAAACACCATGGGACCACGCAGCTGTCATACCGCTGAGGAAGGAGACACATTCTGTCTCCTAGAGATGAACGTACTTTGGTGTGAAAAGTGCAAATCTATCCCAGAACAACAGCAAAGGACCTTGTGAAGATGGTGGAGGAAACAGGTACAAAAGTATCTATATCCACAGTAAAACAAGTCCTATATCGACATAACAGCAAGGAAGAAGCCAATGCTCCTAAACTGCCATAAAAAAGCCAGACTATGATTTGCAACTGCACATGGGGACAAAGATCGTACTTTTTGGAGAAAAGTCTTCTGCTCTGATGAAACAAAAATGTAACTGTTTGGCCATAATGACCATCATTATGTTTGGAGGAAGAAGGGGGATGCTTTCAAGCCGAAGAACACCATCCCAACAGTGAAGCATGGGGGTGGCAGCATCATGTTGTGGGGGTGCTTTGCTGCTGGAGGGACTGGTGCACTTCACAAAATGGATGGCATCATGAGGGAGGAGAATTATGTGGATATATTGAAGCAACATCTCAAGACATCAGTCTTAAAGCTTAAAGCTTGGTCGCAAATGGGTCTTCCAAATGGACAATGACCCCAAGCATACTTCCAAAGTTGTGGCAAAATGGCTTAAGGACAACAAAGTCTATGTATTGGAGTGGCCATCACAAAGCCCTGACCTCAATCCCATAGAACATTTGTGGGCAGAACTGAAAAAGCATGTGCAAGCAAGGAGGCCTACAAACCTGACGCAGTTACACCAGCTCTGCCGGGAGGAATGGGCCAAAATTCACCCAACTTATTGTGGAAAGCTTGTGGAAGGCTACCTGAAACGTTTGACCCAAGTTAAACAATTTAAAGGCAATGCTAACAAATACTAATTGAGTGTATGTAAACTTCTGTCCCTCTGGGAATGTGATGAAATAAATAAAAGCTGAAATAAATCATTCTCTCTACTATTATTCTGACATTTCACATTCTTAAAATAAAGTGGTGATCCTAACTGACCGAAGACAAGGAATTTTTTCTTGAATTTAAATGTCAGGAATTGTGGAAAAACAGAGTTGAAATGAATTTGGCTAAGGTGTATGTAAACTTCCGACTTCAACTGTACTATACAGTACAAAATCCATGTGTACGTGTGTGTATAGTGCGTATGCTATCGTGTGTGTGTGTGTATGCATCTGTCTGTGCCTATGTTTGTGTTGCTTCACAGGCCCCGCTGTTCCATAAGGTGTTTTTTTACATCTAATTTTACTGCTTGCATCAGTTACATCAGTTACTTGATGTGGAATAGAGTTCCATGTAGTCATGACACCGGTTTAATGTCCATTGCTCGTGTTTCCTGGACAAAGCAAGTCTCTTCTTATTATTGGTGTCCTTTGTTTTCTTTGCAGCAATTCAACCATGAAGGCCTGGTTGACACAGTCTCCTCTGAACAGTTCATGTTGAGATGTGTCTGTTACTTGAACTCTGTGAAGCATTTAATTGGGCTGCAATTTCTGAGGCTGGTAACTAATGAACTTATCCTGCAGCAGAGGTAACTCTGGGACTTCCATTAATGTGGAAGTCCTCATGAGAGCCAGTTTCATCATAGTGCTTGATAGTTTTTGTGACTGCACTTGAAGAAACTTTCAACGTTCTTGAAATTATCCATACTGGCTGACCTTAATGTCTTAAAGTAATGATGGACTGTCGTTTTTCTTTGCTTATTTGAGCTGTTCTTGCCATAATATGGACTTGGTCTTTTACCAAATAGGGCTATCTTCTGTATACCACCCCAATCTTGTCACAACACAACTGATTGGCTCAAATACATTAAGTAGGAAAGAAATTCCACAAATAACTGAAGAAGAAGAAACATCTTTTAATTGAAATGCATTCCAGGTGACTACCTCATGAAGCTGGTTGAGAGAATGCCAAGAGTGTGCAAAGCTGTCCTAAAGACAAAGGGTGGCTATTTGAAGAATCTCAAATATAAAATATATTTTGACTTGGTTAACACTTTTTTGGTTACTACAGTATTCCATATGTGCTATTTCATAGTTTTGATGTCTTCACTCTTATTCTACAATGTAGAAAATAGTACAAATAAAGAAAAACCCTTGAATAAGTAGGCGTTCTAAAACTTTTCACTGGTTACTGTAAGTGTGCCTGTGTATTGAACTGTGTGTGTGTGGTGTGTGTGTGTGTGGTGTGGTGTGTGTGTGTGGTGTGGTGTGGTGTGGTGTGGTGTGGTGTGTGTGTGTGTGTGTGGTGTGGTGTGGTGTGGTGTGGTGTGTGTGTGTGTGTGTGTGTGTGGTGTGGTGTGTGTGCATTAGTGTGTGTGTGTACTAGTGTGTGTGTATTAGTGTGTGTTCGTCAGTAGTTGCAGCTACAGGGAAGTTCAGGGGTTAATAGTGTTTGTGTTTCAGTGTCAGTGGAGTGTGTTACAGTGGGAGATTTATGATGCGACTGTCTGGGAGACTGCAGAGTGGAGGATAATGAAGATAGAGTCCCATCTCTCTCTCTCTCTCTCTCTCCCCCCCTCTCTCTGTACCTCTCTCTTCCCTCCCTCTCCCCCCCTCTATTTCCCTCTCCCTGCTTTCTCTCCCACCCCCTCTCATTCCCCTCTCTCTAATGCCCCTCAGCCCCTCTCTAACTCCCCCCCCCGCTCTCTCTATGGTCAGCACTAGGAAAATGGCCAACCAAACTGCCACCTCACTATTTGAGAACTACAATTCCCATTTGGTCACGTCTGTGACATCATAACCCCCTGGCTGGCATCATCAATTCTGAAACAGTAGTATTCCCTGACAACAAGCCAGCAGTCAAGCCATTGAACCCGTTTTGGTTCAGTAGCAGCACTTCTTGTGTAAATCAGCACACAATGCTTCATGCCACAGTACTATAGAATGGACTCTCCATGACTCCTTGTTGGTAGAGAGGGTATCTTTTTTTGAAGATTAAAATATTCCTGAAAATATTGTAATCCAGTGTATGTCTGTTTCTACTTATTTGCATTCTGAGAAACCATAGAAGTGTATAAGCCTGGGGCTGGCTGGCAGAGGAGAAGGAGAAAATAGGAGAGGAAGGAGGGAGGGACAGAGGGAGGGAGGTTGGGGAAAGGAATCAAGGAGAGAGGGAGGGGTTGAGTAGGAGAGAGAGAGAGGGAAAGAGAGATTGTTCTCTTCTCTCTCTCTCCCTCTCTCAATTACTATCTCTCTCCTTCTCTCCATCTCACTCACTTTCTGTCTCTTTCTGTCTCTCCTGGTCTCTCCTGTCTCTCCTTCCCCTTTTTCCTCATTCTTTCTGTTCTCTCTCTCTCTCTCTCTCTCTCTCTGGCAGTGCTTTACTGGTAATGAGTAACACACACAAGGTAAAAAAAAAGGTAGGTGATAGAGGGAGCTGTTACTGCTGCTGCTGGTGGGCAGGTTTTAATCAGCTACGAGATGTCTTTAAAGAGATCACTATAAAGAGATCACTATAAAGAGGTCACTATTTCCCTGCGTTCAGATGGATGTTGTGAAGTGTGGTGCCGCACTGAGACATGTAGGGGGCGCAAGGCAGCCACGCTCTCGTGCACGCCCACACACATACACACACACACACACGTAAATATACACTTACCTACTCACTCACTTACGCATAGTCCGTTTTTAGTTGCCAAGTTAAATACACATCCTGTGAAATGAAAGAGCTCATTCATTCAGCCTGCTGGCCAAACGCACACATGTACACTCCGAACGCCACGAAGGAAAAACATATGCACACAGAGGAATAAAACTCAGTGGAAAATGAGATGCTAGGAGAATAGTATAGTGCGTGTTAGGCAAGGAGGCTTTGGGCAACTACAACGATTACTATGTTTCAACAACAAATACGTCTGTTTGTATAGGAGCCTAAAAGCACATCCAGAGTTTATTTGGGGTTTATTCTGGACGACAGAGATGAGAGGGAAAAAGAGAGAGAGAGAGCGAGAGAGAGAGAGAGAGAGAGAGAGAGAGAGAGAGAGAGAGAGAGAGAGAGAGAGAGAGAGAGAGAGAGAGAGAGTGCGTTCGTGCGTGTGTGTGTTTGGGGTGCAATGAAGAGTTTTCCACACAGTTAACGGCAGGCATGTGTGCCAGCACAAGCAGTGTACATAACCCTATTCCCTAACATGTGTCCAATGAAAGGTGAATGGCCCTCCTGTCTATACTTTCCTCAAAATCGCCCATGATGTCACCATGAACCCTTTGCGAACCCAGCTCTGTCAAAAAACATTACTATAGCTATTACTCTTTCTGCCTAATTTTCCTTCTTTCTCTTTCCACCTCTCCCTCTCTCTCCTTCTATCTCTCTCTCTCTCTTCGTTGCCTCCCGCTCTCCTCCCGCTCTGCCGGAATTCTTTCAGCCGAAACCACATTCTTTTTCTTTATTTTTGTATTATTTTCCTTATTCTTCTACTCACTTTCACTCATCTTTCTCCCCATCTTTCTCTTCGTCGCACCTAAAACCCCCTCTTCTTTTTCTCCTCCCCCCTCTCTCCCTCCTTCTCAGTTTCTCCTCCCTCTCTCCCTGGCTGGCTCGTTCTAATTCAATCACCACAAGTTGTGGAGCCAAATGTGCCAGGATGTTCTGATTGAGATAGACTTTGTTAAAGCAGTGGTTTTGCTAAATTGCTCCGAGTGCTGGGGAGGGAGGGAGGGAGGGAGGGAGGGAGGGAGGGCTTCTGCAAAGGCAAAAAAGGAAGAAAAAAAACAAGGGGGGGAGAAGAAACTGAAAAAGAAGAGAGAAACACAGACTTCAGAATCAGAAATGGTCATCCTGCAAGAAACAGAGGAGATGGACCCACTGGTTGCCCTCTAGGTTACAGAGAGCTGGTGGTATCGTCCACCAAACACAGGGAAGAGACTCAGGGGGGTATGCTTATTTGGTATGGATCAGACTTAACCCACTCCATTAAATTAATCAAAACATGAACATTTTACATTTGGCTAGAATTTCTAAAGGAAATGATCTCAACAGAGAAAAATGTCCTCCTGTGTGCTTCCTATATCCCCCACTAGAATCCCCATACTTTATTGAAGACATCTTCTCCATCCTAGAGAGAGAGGTCAATCATTTCCAGGCCCACGAACACTATGGTGACCTAAATGCCAGAACTGGACAAGAACCCGACATTCTCAGCACACAGGAGGACAAACACCTACCTGGAGGTGACAGCATTCCCTCCCAAATATGCCCCCCCCCTAGACACAACTACAACAAAACAACCAACAAAAATGGGTCACAACTCTCACAACTCAACAAATTTGACCCCAATAATTACAGTGGAATCTGTGTCAACAGCCATCTCTGGAAAATCCTCTGCAGTATCATCAACACCAGACTCCAACATTTCCTCAGTGAAAACAATGTCCGGTGCAAATGGCAAATTGGCTTCTTACCAAAATACCGTACGGCAGACACCTGCATCCCCTTACTGACAAACAAAACAAAGGCAAAAGTCTTCTCATGTTTTGTTTATTTCAAAAAAGCTTTTGACTCAATTTACCATGAAGGTCTGCTATACAAACGGATGGAAAGCGGCGTTGGGGGAAAAACATATGACATTGTAAAACAACAAAGTGTGCCAGTCAAAATTGGCACTTAGACACACAAATTCCTTTCCTCAGGGCCGTTGGGTGAAACAGGGATGCAGCTTGAGCCCCACCCTCTTCAACATACAGTATATATCCATTAATTGCCCTAGAACAGTCTGCAAGACCTGGCCTCACACTACTGGACTGAGAAATCAAATGTCTACTGTTTGCAGATGATCTGGTGCCTCTGTCCCCAACCAAGGAGGGCCTACAGTAGCACCTAGTTCATGTTTTCCCAAACTCAGTCCTCGGGACCCCGAGGGGTGCACGTTTTGGTTTTTGCCCTAGCACTACACAGCCGATTCAAATAACCAACTAATTATGAAGCTTTGATCATTAGAATCAGCTGTGTAGTGCTAGGGCAAAAACCAAAACGTGCACCCCTTGAGGTCCCGAGGACTGAGTTTGGGAAACGCTGACCTAGATGCACTTCACAGATTCCGTCCGACCTGGGCCCTGACTGTGAATCTCGGCAAGACAAAAACAGTGATGTTCCAAAAAAAGTCCAGTAGCCAGGAAAACAAATACAGCACACAAAGAACTATACCGAGCTCAGCCTAAACATCAGCCCCACAGGTCATTTCCACAAGGCTAAGAACGATCTGAGAGACAAGGCGAGACGGGTCTTCTACGCCATCCAAACAAACAGAAAACTCAACCTCCCAATTAGGAGCTGGCAACAAAATACTTCAATCAGTTATAGAACCCATTGCCCTCTATGGCTGTGAGGTCTGGGGTCCGCTCACCAACCAATAATTCACAAAATGGAACAAACACCAAATTGAGACTCTGCATGCAGAATTCTGCAAAAAAATATATTTTGTGCACAACGCAAAACCTCAAACAATGCACGCAGAGCCGAATTAGGACTAAACACTAAACAAAATCCAGAAAAGAGCTGTAAAGATTTTACAACCACCTAAAAGGAAGCGATGCCCACACATACCACCGCAAAGCCCTCACCTACAGAGACGTGAACCTAGAGAAGAGTCCATTCAGCCAGCCGGTTCTGGGGCTCTGTTCACAAACACAAACCCCACAGAGCCACAGGAGAGCAACACAATTAGACCCAACCAAATGATGAGAAAACTAAAATATAACTATTTGACACACTGGAAAGAATCAACCCCCAAAAAAACAGAGCAAACTGAAATGCTATCTGGCCCTAAACAGAGAGTACACAGTAGCAGAATTCCTAAGCACCGTGACTGACCCAAAATTAAGAAAATCCTTGACTATGTACAGACTCAGTGAGCATAGCCTTGCTATTGAGAGACGCAGACCTAGCTCTCGAGAGAAGACAGGCTATGTGCCCACTGCACACAAAACGAGTTGGAAACTGAGCTGAACTTCCTAGCCTCCTGCCAAATGTATGACGAATTTAGAGACACATATTTCCCACAGATCACCCAGGCTAGGGCTGTGGCGGCCATGACATTTTGTCAGCCAGCGACTGTCAAGCACATAACTGCCGGGTCTCACAGTAATTGACCGTTAACTAACATAAACACGTTTGGCATCTCCTGGCTTCCACGCATAGCCTACACACCACAGACGCAGACCTTTGGAACACCTACATTTTATAAAGTCTAATAAATCCATAGCCCACACGATCACAATGAATCCATGATGTATTTTAGACAGGTCTAAAGGAACATGATATGAAGAAAATGTAGTGTATTTCAGAAGAACAGAATAGCATACTCTGTGTCCTTTTTTTCATTTAGCAGGCAATATTTGCTTGGAATTCTGTGGCATGATTTCAATTATTTTATAGTAACAAACATAGCTGAATAAAACAGAAAGAGGGTGGCGCAGTGGTTAAGGCACATTGAAGATCTTGTGCCATCAGAGTCCCTGGGTTCGCGCCCAGGCTCTGTCGTAACCGGCCGCGACCGGGAGGTCCGTGGGGCGACGCACAATTGGCCTAGCGTCGCCCGGGTTAGGGAGGGCTTGGTCGGTAGGGGTGTCCTTGTCTCATCACGCACCAGCGACTCCTGTGGCGGGCTGGGCGCAGTGTACGCTAACCAAGGTGGCCAGGTGCACGGTGTTTCCTCCGACGCATTGGTGCGGCTGGCACCAATCTGGGTTGGATGCGCGCTGTGTTAAGAAGCAGTGCGGCTTGGTTGGGTTGTGTATCAGAGGACGCATGACTTTCAACCTTCGTCTCTCCCGAGCCCGTACGGGAGTTGTAGCGATGAGACAAGATAGTAGCTACTACAACAATTGGATACCACAAAATTGGGGAGAAAAAGGGGGTAAAAAGGGGTAAAAAATAATAATAATTAAATATAAAAAAAAGAATAAAACAGAAAGGATGTTTTCTCCAAAAGATTTCTGAGGGAGTGCGGACATTTTGTGTTGAGCGGTTAACAAAGATACACGTCTTCCTATAGGCTTCATTTACAGTTAATTGTGCAACTTAAGTTGTGATCAGAACATACAGCCCAATGTTTGTATTTTTAATACATTGTAAGGATGCATGATGCGACTATGCTTTGTTATTTGTGCAGGCTGCACACACTTCATCAGTCTCTCATTCACAATTTGACAAGCACGTGATAATGCCTCGAATTTCCCGGCAGCATCCCCTTTGTGTGGTCTTAATGGCACACAAAAAAATCCATGCCTTTTGTGGCCTGTGGCCGTTGTGCCCTTGGGCTGAATATAATAATTATAATTCCCTTCTCCCGGCTGTGTGCTCCGAAGCACCTCTCAATCACATGGCTCTCTCAGATAGCTCAATACTTATTAGCCAATGCCCTTTCTCAATGGCTACAAGGGAAGAAAGACGCATCGGGAACGCAACTGTGCGTGTCCAATTCTGAGGTGCACATTGAAGATCTTGGAAGAACTGTCCACGTTTACTTTTCATTAGCTAACCAGATGAGTCGGCCTAACGAACAGCAAACGCACTAGCCTATCAACTTTTGTACTATGGGGGATGGTGTTGACCTATTTTGTTCTGTGTGAGAAATAAATATTCCAAACATAGTCTGGGACAGATTTTTATTAAAACCACTAGCATCAAAAATACTTTTTTCAGCAATGAGGCTAACGCAACAGATCAGAACATTTAGCTTCAAATGTTGATCAACTATTGGGCTATTTCTTCACATTATAACCGTAGCAGTGCGCACATGGCAGTAGGCTATAAGCTCAAATATTCCAAAATGCAATCAATTAGCGGGAAAACATCATTC
Organism: Oncorhynchus clarkii lewisi; assembly: GCF_045791955.1. Classification (NCBI taxonomy): domain Eukaryota; kingdom Metazoa; phylum Chordata; class Actinopteri; order Salmoniformes; family Salmonidae; genus Oncorhynchus; species Oncorhynchus clarkii. The sequence goes on along the minus strand of NC_092162.1, from coordinate 39,802,302 downwards.
TTAAAAGAGGCCGCAAATGTGATGATGCATGTAATGCTTTTATTATAAAGGTGCATTCTTATAGTGAAAATGATCTTCCCCAAGCTTGAAACTCACGCGCTGCTTATGTATGCCATTCAGGATCTAAACTCAATGTCAAGTGGATTAATGTGCTTCATTTTAAGAAGATATTTGGCCCCTTTAGTTGTGATACAAACCTTATCAAAACATATAGGCCTATGGGCAAGGCCACATGAGGTGTGCGACTCGTACCACAACTATTTGCACATTGGTAAAACACTCTACATAGCTGATGATATAACATTTGAAATGTCTTTATCATTTAGAAAAAAATGTTGAGTTCAATTCTAATAGTTTTATGTTGTTGTTGTTTTGTGTCTTCTCACTTTTGTTTATTTCACTTGCTTTGGCAATGTAAACACGTGTTTCCCATACCAATAAAGCCCCATTGAATTGAATTGAATTGAGAGAGAGAGAGAGAGAGAGAGAGACAGAGAGAGAGAGAGAGAGAGAGAGTCAGAGACAGAGACAGAGAGAGTCAGAGACAGAGAGAGAGAGAGAGAGACAGAGAGACAGAGAGAGACAAAGAGAGAGAGAGAGAGTCAGAGACAGAGAGAGAGAAATTCAGAGACAGAGAGAGAGAGTCAGAGACAGAGACAGAGAGACAGAGAGAGACAGAGAGAGAGAGAGTCAGAGACAGAGAGAGACAGAGAGAGTCAGAGACAGAGAGAGACAGAGAGAGAGGGGGGGGGGGGGGTCCGGCAGGCAGCTAGAAAGCAGCCAGTGTCACATATGGAAGCGATTCAAGTAATTACAGCATATCTCTGAGCTCTAAAGGAAAGGTCCTTCTTTCCATCCCTCCTTCCGTCTCTCCCTGCACATAAAGCTACCCTTGTGAGAACACAGGCAACTCAAGAGTACATAGTGTATGTCAACAACAACAAAAAAGCTTTAGTTTTATGCCTTATCCATGAATCAATGAACCATAGTGTGATTAAAGTGTGATTAACACAACTCTAGAAAGATACAGACGCGCTACTGTCTCCCATGCAATTGTAAACCCATGTTAAAAGCAGGAATAATACCACACTTTCTTAGAATTGCTTTCTGCATTCTGTACTCATGAAGTGTGCTTTCTGAAGCATAATCAGATGCTCTATAAGCAATCTAAGCAAACTCACTGTGAAGAAAGGCTCAGCCTGGTATAAACTTGTTAAAGCTCTCATCACCCACAGCTATATTGGCATCACTTCACACAACAAAGAACTCTTTCAACCAAATATAACAGTGTGTGTGTGTGTGTGTGTGTGTGTGTGTGTGTGTGTGTGTGTGTGTGTGTGTGTGTGTGTGTGTGTGTGTGTGTGTGTGTGTGTGTGTGTGTGTGTGTGTGTGTGTTCAGGCACCCCTGCCTGCAGTGTAGGGGCCAAGTGTGTGCGTGTATGTGTATGTTTAACCATACTTGTGGGGACACAAACAAAAATTTGACTGACTGGGGAAGTTTTGTTAGAACCCACAAGGTCAAATGCTTTTTGTAGGGGTTGTTGGGTTAAGGTTAGAATTAGGTTGAGGGTTAGGAGCTAGGGTTAGTTTTAGGGTTAGGGTTAGGAGCTAGCGTTAGGGTTAAGGTAAGGTTTTCGGGTTAAGGTTAGGGTTACAGAGAGAGAGAGAGAGAGAGACTTCTCTTTAGCCCTGAGGCACAAGGTGTTTTGCAGGTGTGTATGCTGGCAGCAACTTCTGTTCTGTTCTGTTCAGTCCCCAAACAGTGAGAGCACCCTGTAATTATCTGCGTGCCCTGCCATAACATGTTCTCATCATGACATGAGCGTGAATCGGGCCAACACACACACACACTTCATCATTTGACACACTTCGAATCCGAGACACCAAATGAATTCAGGCAGGGAATGATTTATGTAAGAAGAGCAAAGCCGGAGAGCGCTATATTTCCTGGCAGTAGGCTACACCTGTAGGCCAACACACCAAGACTCTTCCTAGAACTCGCCGCCCGGGCATAACTGAGTAATCGAGGGAGAAGGGCCGTGGTCAAGGAGGTGACCAAGAACCTGACGGTCACTCTGACAGAGCTCCAGAGTTCCTCTCCAATAAGACAAAACTAACAGAAAAGGAAAAGGGGATCGGTGGCAGCTAGTAGACCGGTGACGACGACCGCCGAGTGCCGCCCAAACAGTAAGAGGAGCCACCTTCGGTGGGAGTCGTGGCACTCAGACCATGAGAAACAAGATTCTCTGGTCTGATGAAACCAAGATTGAACTCTTTGGCCTGGATGTCAAACGTCACGTCTGGAGGAAACCTGGCACCATCCCTACGGTAAATCTTGGTGGTGGCAGCATCAGTCTGTGGGGATGTTTTTCAGCGGCAGGGACTGGGAGACTAGTCAGGATAGAAGGAAAGATTTTTTATTTATTTAACCTTTATTTAACTAGGCAAGTCAGTTAAGAACAAATTCTTATTTACAATCACGGCCTAACCCGGCCAAATTTGGACGACGCTGGGCCAATTGTAAAATACGGTCAGTACAATACAATTGGCTTGACCCTCGGGTCATGAGTTGTGGTTTATTGATATATTAAAATACACTGCTCAAAAAAATAAAGGGAACACTTAAACAACACAATGTAACTCCAAGTCAATCACACTTCTGTGAAATCAAACTGTCCACTTAGGAAGCAACACTGATTGACAATAAATTTTACATGCTGTTGTGCAAATGGAATAGACAACAGGTGGAAATTATAGGCAATTAGCAAGACACCCCCAATAAAGGAGTGGTTCTGCAGGTGGGGACCACAGAACACTTCTCAGTTCCTATGCTTCCTGGCTGATGTTTTGGTCACCTTTGAATGCTGGCGGTGCTTTCACTCTAGTGGTAGCATGAAACGGAGTCTACAACCCACACAAGTGGCTCAGGTAGTGCAGCTGTTCTTGGACATCACATTAATGAAGACTAAATTGTGCCTACATTTTTTGTGTAATGGGACCAAAGACATTTAATTTACTACGCAGCCTGCTAAAGCCAGACAGGCCAGGTAATAAGACATATATTGTGGCAATACTTAAAGGACATTTTTCACCAAAACCACTATTTATTGCTGAAAGGTTCCACAGAACAAATCAGGAAAAGGGAGAATCAGTTATAATGTTTGCTGTTGCATTAAAGAAACTAAAATCAGGCCGATTTTCTCGAGCGGATGGTCTAAGGGGCCAGAACATAATTACAAATCATTTGTAGGCTGCAATTTGACCGCAAGAATCCCAAACGGATATAATATTTGACTAAAACTTAATAAACCTTGCTTACATTTCTATACAATCACGTGTCTCTCTATTATGCGTGAGAATACTTGGGAACAGATTTCCAAAATTAAAATCAATTTGAGCTGATTTCCTGGTGTTTTTACAGTATTTTGTGTCCAACAATTATTTATCCACTTGCTCAGAAAATTTGTGGGGCCAATTAAAACCACCCACGGGCCAAATTCGGCCCACGGGCCGCCAGTTGGGGAGCCCTGTTCTAAATGACACCACTAGAGACAGACTAGTCTCAGCACTTGAGTTAATCAGGACGAGAGCACAGAAATGCAACTTAAAATCAGAGACGAGGAAAACAAGGCACATACTTCCACTGTAGCAAAGCGGGGGCATCAGACGTCTACATGCTGGTGTAAGGGCATGAATTGCTGGGCCTGCTAATAAAAAGGGCCCCATCGAACCAGCCGACAGAAACAAAAAGATCTCAGAGATATCGTCAAGGAAACAAGAAAGAGACATTCCAACAAAAGAAAAAGAGACGTGTTCATGCTGTTGAGCAGGAGAACACTGAGGTGAGTGACTCATCAGACCAGGAAGTCACACTGGATATACTGACTACTATGCCTCTCCCTTGCTAGAGGGGCAGCTGGTGCATATGGAGCAGCTGCAGCTGTATCCCTTGTGTCAGACTAAGTCTACAAAAATACACTGTGACAACGATAAATGTAATGACACCGGTAAATGTAACAACTTTTTATCTGTAATAAATTTCGGATTTTTTTATGTAATGAAACCGGTAAATGTACTAACTTGCCGGTAAGTGATATAAGTTATATAAGTTATTACATTAACCGGTACTTATTACATTAACCAGTGATTTTTTTTTTAGGAATAATTTAATAACTTCAACCAATCATGTAATAACATACCAAAGTCTATGTTTTTATGTACTACTTCCCACATCCTGTACCCCCCACCCCCTCCTGCTAATCACAACACAAACAAACTCATCCACATCAAGCAGGTATACTCATACACACACACACGCACTCTGCTGGATTGCCTCTGAAGCTAAGCAGGCTTGGTCCTGGTTGGTCCCTGGATGGGAGACCAGAATCTCCTGGAAGTGGTGCTGGAGGGCCAGTAAGGGGCACTCTTCCCTCTCTTCTAAGGAGATCCCAGGGCAGTGAAGGGGACATTGCCCTGCGTAGGGTGTCATCTTTCAGATGGGATGTTAATCGGGTGTCCTGACTCACTGTGGTCATAAAAAAAGTCCCATGACACCTCATTCCATCATGGCCATCTAATCATCTCCCTCATTCCTAATTGGAATATGTCACTCCTCACCTCTCCAGATGATGCGTGGTCAGCGTTCCGGCACAAAAATGGTCGTCGTGCATCACCCAGGTGGGTGCCACACATTGGTGGTGGATGAAGTGAGTTTCCCCCCTACTATGTAAAGCACTTTGAGTACTTATGTTGGTAGAAAAGTGCTATATAAAATCCATCAAATCTGGCACTCCAGGCAGGCTCAAGCAAACCCTCAAAGTATTTAAACAATTTCAAATCTGAATGGCAGATCTGGATGGCACCACGGCAACTGGTGTCAAATGAACATGTTGTGTAAACTTGCCTGAAATCACAAGCTAACACCTTGGCTTAAACTCAGCAGAGAATATCAAATAACTAATCCAGCCGGTAACACCAGAAACCGTTCAATCCCACCAGATATTTTTACGATAAAATAACTTAGAATACTGTAATGAAAACAAGACTTCTGTTTTGAAGATAACATATGGTTGATACTGAAAGTTATTATGAATGATACTGCAACATTCATGAAGGGGTTATGAATGATTCCATAAAGGTGTTATCAATGCATATGCACAGTGCATTCAGAAAGTATTCAGACCCCTTGACTTTTTCCACATTTTGTTACAGCCTTATTATTCTAATTTTTTATATTTTTAAATGTAATCCCTTTTCGTGGTATCCAATTGGTAGTTACAGTCTTGTCCCATGGCTGCAACTCCCATATGGAAGTTGAGAGCCGTGCGTCCTCCGAAACATGACCCAGCCAAGCCGCACTGCTTCTTGAGACAATGCCCACTTAACCCGGAAGCCAGCCGCACCAATGTGTCGGAGGAAACACCGCACACCTGGCGACCGTGTCAGCGTGCATACGCCCGGCCCGCCACAGGAGTTGCTAAGGCGTGCCACACACCTGTCTATATAAGGTCCCACAGTTGGCAGTGCATGTCAGAGCAAAAATCAAGCTATGAGGTCAAAGGAATGGTGCGTAGAGCTCCGGGACAGGATTGTGTCGAGGCACAGTTCTGGGTACCAAAAAATTACTGTAGCATTGAAGGTTCCCATGAACACATTGGCCTCCATCATTCTTAAATGGAAGAAGTTTATCTTCCTAGAGCTGGTTGCCCTTGCCAAACTGAGCAATCAGGGGAGAAGGGCCGTGGTCAGGGAGGTGACCAAGAACCCGATTGTCACTCTGATAGAGCTCCAGAGTTCCTCTGTAGAGATGGGAGATCCTTCCAGAAGGACAACCATCTTTGCTGCACTCCACAAATCAGGCCTTTATGGTAGAGTGGCCAGACGAAAGCCACTCCTCAGTAAAAGGCACATGACAGCCCGCTTGAAGTTTGCCAAAGGGCCGCTAAAGGACTCTCCAACCAGGAGAAACAAGATTCTTCCTATCCAACCATTGTTTATGGAGTTCATAACTATGGGAGAAAGTTCACCCTTCTTACAGATGACGAGCATCTTTGGACCGCATACTGTGATTCCGTCACTTGCTGCAAGCTGAATGCAAAGGTGGCCTTTGTTGTTGCCAGCACACACCTACAACATCAAGTACCACAAGTCAGAACAGCACTGCAACGCAGATAGACTTTCCAGGTTGCCTGTGGTCAAGCCAGATTCATGCCAAGTGGACATCTTCTACTTCAAACAAGTGGAAAATGCACCAGCCACTTCAACACAAGTCTGGAAAAACACCAGAAATTACCCAGTGTTATCTGAAGTGATGGACATCGTCATCAGAGGTAGAGCCTCGGGGGATGCCCCGGAACTGAAACCTTACCTTTCGAGGAAAACCGAGCTGTCAGTACAGTCCGGTTGTCTGCTGTGGGGAAGGAGAGATATCATTCCGCCTTCGTTGAGGAAACCAGTGTTGCAACAGCTACACTCAGGTCATTGTGGAATGGTTCGCATGAAGGAAATCGCACAAAGTCACTTCTGCTGGCCTGGATTAGATGGAAGCATTGAAGAAAAAGTAAAAACATGTTCCTCATGCCTTAAGGTGCGCAACGTACCACAACTTGCACCTCTTCATCCGTGGGATTGGCCGGAGGAGGCATGGCAACGCATAAACATCGACTTTGCAGGTCCATTCGAAGACAGAATGTTGTGGATGCTCATGGCAAGTGGCCAGATGTTGCCATCATGTCCTACTGCTGTGAAGACCATCGAGATGCTTGGAGAAGTGTTTAGCTGCCACTCCAACACTTTAGGGACAACGGACCACAGCCAGTGTCGCAAGAAATGGTCACGTTGCAACAGGTGAATGGCGTACAACCCATCAGGTCCTCGCCGGATCATCCATCTACCAAAGGGTTGGCGGAGAGGTTTGTAGACCATGAAACATGCCTTAAAAGCGTCTCTGGGTCAAGGGACTTGAACAGCTTTGTGATATCCTATAGGAACACACCTTACTATGGGTTCTATGTATTGTAGACTGAGCACCTTCAAGATAAATGGTTAAACTGATTCCCATCTCCCGTCACATCATTATTGAATTGTTATAGACATGGTTATGAAACCCACGAGACATGACAGAAGATGTTGCCCTTTATAAAAACCACCACCAAGAAAAAAATTCTACATCCTTAACTTTTTCCTGGGTCAAAGGTTCATTGGAGGCGGGGCTGTTTTGAAAAGCACATGAGTCTGCACTCTCTTCATATGTTGGCAATTTGATTATTAATTTTTTTATTTTATGCAAGGCCTTAATATGTGTCAATGGGGTTACACGGTTTATAGTAACGAAAAAATCTATGTGTTTAAAATAATTGATCAAATCACATGATTAAGTGATTTGTTTACAATTTAAGAAGTGTGGTTTGAGCTACTGTGGCCACCATCTTAGCTTTGCCATCTTGTCTGCTTATTTGTCATTGGTGTTACTGTCACTGGTCTTACTAGTCACTGCATGGTGGTAATGGAGTAGCGTTAATAGTGTTACTGGTCTGGTGTTACTGTCACTGGTGTTAATAGAATAATGTCATACAATATAACTTTACACATACCCGTTTAAAGTACATGATTACTAATCAAAACATGTTCTTAATATTATCATTTATCCTTTCTGTCTTTGATTATATATGCAAATTAAATAGTCAAATTACATTCTGGAAAGCCTGAATTGTCATCTACAATATAGGTAACAACAGTGACAAAAAGGCAGCACAAGCGTAGAATGACCCAGTCAAGTATTCATGCCATGTTGCTTGAGAAAGACAAACAGATGAACAACGTGTTTACACAACATCATCATCAAGTAGGCCTAGCCCTAATATCATGGTATCCTATCTCAATCTTCATACTTACACAGGGCCTGCTCTTGCCTTTCGGGGACCCTAAACAAGATTTGGTTGCCCCCCCCCCCGTAACAAAATGTGGAAAAAGTCAAGGGGTCTGAATAATTTCCCAATGCACTGTATAGCCACCCTTATGCCATTTTAATGATATCTGAGTGAGAGTGAATAACAAAATCTATAGGGACCCCCTGGAGGTTAGGGCCCCTGCCCTCCTGGTCTGGAGTCAGCCATTAAGTTTAAATAGCTGGCTAGATAAACCTATCAATCGAAAAATTGTTAGTTGACATGGTTAACTGAGTGACTGTCAGTGACAGATATAACAAGACAAAAAAATTGATGATGTATAACCAAATTTCGTACTTGCACATTGTGTATTCTACTATTCTAAAGCTCAACAGTGAGATGAGACCCCAATTTGTTTAGTATTTTTAAAGTTGTTCATTCGTATTTTTTGGGGCCCTCTAGCAGCCTGGTTCCCTAAGCAACTGCTTATGTCGCTCATGCCTTGAGCAGGCCCTGTACCTAAAAAGCCCTGCATATTAATCTAAACGTTATCTGATCAATGAGGCCTACATTTGTTGTCTGCTCAATGGGCTATCTCGACTATCATCCCCAAAATTGGGGGGGGGTTGAGATGACAACGATGGGATTGCAGCTCTCTCTAGTGACAAAAGAATGAACTGCAATTGATTGTTACCATATTTATATTCCAGCCACCAAGGGGTGCATTCTTCATGCAAACCAGCAGGCATTTATTTGTGCAGGCTCCACAGAAGGTGAGAACAAAAGTCAAAAGGAAGAGACCTTCTTTAAGACCATTATGTGTACACAAGCCACATTTGACCACTGCGGGCATCTGTCTTAGTAAATGAACATAGTAGGCCCTATCTATAACAGGAATAAGTTGCACTTGATGGGCCACACTAATTCTAACCTTAACCCCCCTAGAAATAGCATTTGACCTTGTGGGGACTAACAAAATGTCCGTAGTTGGTCACATTTTTGTTTGTTTACTATTCTCGTTGGGACTTCTGTTCCCCACAAAATATAGCTAAACACGTCCACACACACACGCGCAAACTCTCTCTCTCCCTCTCTCACTCACACACATATAAACATATGACAAAGGGGCCATACTTCCAAACATAAGCAACCATTTAAATGTAAACTATTTCTCTGGCTCAAAATGTGTATCAACCAATTAACGTGACAGGTGACAGAGCGCTAAATTGTAGCTGGTCCCATTAGATAATGGCACACATTAGCGCTATGCGCACCTCACCAGATGGCAGTGATTATATCCTGAAACAACCAATTAAATCGTTAACGTAGATGGATGTGTTCCAACAATTGTTCACGTAAGCATCCTTAACATACAGTACCTCAGTCCAACAGCATGTTCTGATCATCAAAGCAACTCTCCCTTGGATTTGACAGACTGGTCAAATTGCTCTCTGTGTAAAGTGACGGGTCAATGTAATTGTCGCAGATTTTTTCAAAGGGTTCGAATCTCACATGAGTCCCCCCATTTGTTTTACATGTATTGTGTTAGTATGTTGAAAAGGGACATAGTCTACATCCAACAGCTTGAATGTGTATATGGTACACCTCAATTCATTCATTAGCCACCTTGGTTGTATTCCATATGTAGCCTCTGCTTCCAGGCTGATGGGGTGAAAGCCTGGTGGATCCTACCCATAGACTGATTACGACCTCTCCTGGCGAGGAGACATCAGTGTAAATTACTATTAGTAAGTATCCATTTCGTCACATGTGTTTTGAATCGAGCATCAAGGACCAGCAGTGAACAGTTTTTTCCTAAATAAATGGTAGCCTTCATGACTGCTGTTTGACAAATCCCTAAGGCTCTTCTGTTTTTTTTACGATGTACAATAAACATACATGTTGTAAGGAACAAATGTATCTTTTTGCCTTAAAAGCACATGGAGGTGTGTGAAACAGATTAACAAAAACACAAGATTTTGTCATAAGCGAAAATGTTGTCTAATGTTAGTAGTAGCTAGAATCCTAGTCAAGCATGTATCAATGCAATATCAGCTCACAACATTTTGTTTCAGACCAACATAACAAAGTAAACCTTAAATTTGTAGGTTTAAAATAGCCCTCTAGTGGCGACAGTTGATCTATTTTAAGAAATGCCATTGGTTGGTGCATTTAAAGACTAAGATCTTTGATAGGCTAATGAAGAATTTGTTACAGGATATAATCACTGCCACCCGGTGAGGTTAGCATTAGGGCTAGCGTGTGCCATGTTATCTGATGGGACCAGCTACAATTTAGCGTTCTGTCACGTGCAAGTAAATCGATGATTTGAATTGGCTGATAGGCATTTTGAGCTGGAGAAAGTATTTACATTTAAATGGTTGCTTATATTCGCAAGTATGGCCCCAACGTGTATTACTTGTTTGTTTACATTTTCTGAACGTTTGGCCATCAGCTACTAACAACTAAAGAGGAAGAAGCGAAAAAAACGGCCCAAAATCTCCACAAAATATTACCAAGAAATTACACATTTTTGTATGGAGGTCAATAAATGTCTAATTTAGTTAACAGCAAAACATAATTGCTAATTTCCTACGTGAGCCTTATTTGATCAAATAGAAGTTTCATAATGGTTAGGTAGCATTTCGGCAACAAAAAAAAACGACATTATATCAGAGCTGTGCCTGTTGGCGCCTATCTGCCCTCTCATTGGCTAGAATGGTCCTACCTAATCTCGCCTCCTCCCGCCTGCCTTCCATTTTTGAGGACATGTATTTCCATTGTTAGAGCGGTCCCTCGAGTATCTTGTCAATATAATAGATAATGGTCGCACTCCCCTGCTCAGACATTGCATGCATCAACCAATGGTTGGGTGCCACATAATCGACAGTGTCATCGACTGACCGATTGCTTTAACATATAATATGGTTTGCTGATACTTAAAATACCTATCCAGGCCTTGTAAGATCTGTCATGTGTCAGTAATGCAACGCGCCCAATCTTTGTAACAACTACCATACCAGTCACGGTGAGCCCTGCCCACTGTGCATGTGCCTTATCCTCCCACCTCTCGTTATCGCACGCTCAGTATTATGCATAAAATGTATGTCAGTAGGGCAGCGCTGAGCGCTCGCCCCGGCACATGCAGAGTGCACATGCATCGTGGCTTTAGTAAAAACATAGCAGGTCAGGTTGAATAAGCACATTAAAACTCCCCTCAGCTCTGGGTACCGGCCAATGAGAACACACCCAATAGTAAAAGGAAGGAGGGAGAGAGTGACAGTAGAGTGAATTAACAGGGGACATATAGTGAGATGAGATGCACCCCTTTAACCAAACAGACACAACCGAAGTTGAGAGAGGACACCAGGAGCGAGTCCCATTTATTTCAGTTACCTGAAAACGTTATTGATGTGGGAGTGGTGGATTGGTATATTATTGGGTGTGTCTAGCCTGGCTAAATTCAGTTCATTTTCGGAGATGCTGATGGGGCTGTGTATTCTTGGGATTTCAGAAAATCACTTGTTTGTTCTCGGCTTGTGACACTCAAATCCGCTGAACCAAGCAACTCACTAGTCTAGTAGCCTAGAGTTCTTCAGAGCGCAGAACGGATTCAGGTAGCTTCCGAGAAAATCTCTCCTGCACACCTGAGACAATTAGACATAACTGTTCTGCATAGCATACAGCTGGACATAACTGTGCTTACAGTATACGACGGAAGTTTCAGTCGTTTGGCAGATCAATACGATTGTCTTCAACCGCGCGCTCGTTCTATGGGTCAGTTATCCACGCACAACTAGTTCTCGACTCCTACCTGTCTCCACTTGAGTATTGATCCTGCAGCTATATATCGAAAAGTCAGCATCATTCACCACAGCAAACAAAATACACATCAAGAAACATGGACACTCCAGGTGGTAAGTATTATGATTGTGATTATATTTGTTGCATTTTTTTTGTAGTTCAATATTGCATTTGGCGTTGGAGTTATACCTGTTTAGTTGAGAATGCTGAAGGTTTTTTTAAATTGTTTTTAACATTTTTGTTATTGTGTTGCATTGGTATGGTTTCTCTTTGCAGTCGTGCGTAATAGTGCGCAAATACGTTCCCATTATGAGGTTTTGCATTAAGTGTCTCCTCATCAGCATATGTTAGAAAGGCAGTCGAGTTAATACGATTGAAAACAATGTTATTAGGCTAGCACTGCATGTCCAATTCTATATGTTTATCAAATTGCGAGATGAGAACAATTCATATTTATAGCAGGACCGTCATGCTTTTTGTGCATTATCCTCCCATGCATGAACCTGGAAAATGAAATCAACCCTGATTTGATATAAGTTATGAAAGTTGTAACATCCCAAGAAGTGGGTGTTTTCGTTTAAGCCTGCAAAGGTGCACTCCGAAATGGTTACAAAGTTTGACGATGATGATACGTGACAGTGCTTGAAGTTCACGCAGCTTTGTTGATCCACTTCCTGTTTTTCCTCATAAAAACAAACTCACGTGGAGCGACCTGTCATTGGTTCCAACGCATTCGATGCCTTTTGCAAACAGTAGGCAGATTATTTTGTTTTCGTGCGTATCTAAATCAAATGATTCTCTATACCAGTGGTTCCCAAACTGTGGGGCGACCCCTTTTTTTATATACACCTCCGTTCAAAAGTTTGGCTTCACTTAGAAATGTCCTTGTTTTTGAAAGAAAAGCAAAAAAAGTGTCCAATCAAATTGATCAGAAATACATTGTAGACATTGTTCACGTTGTAAATGACTGTTGTAGCTGGAAACGGCTGATTTAAAATAAAAATAAAAAAATAAAAAAATGTTTAATGGAATATCTACAGAGGCCTATTGTCAGCAACCATCCCTCCTTTGTTCTAATGGCACGTTGTGTTAGCTAATCCAAGTTTATCATTTTAAAAGACTAATTGATCATTAGAAAACCCCTTTGCAATTATGTTGGCACAGCTGAAAACTGTTGTTCTGATTTAAAGAAGCAATCAAACTGGCCTTCTTTAGACTAGTTGAGTATCTGGAGCATCAGCATTTGTGGGTTTGTTTACATGCTCAAAATGGCTGGAAACAAAGAACTTTATTCTGAAAGTCATGCCTATTCTTTTCTGAGAAATGCGAGAAATTGCCAAGAAACTGAAGATCTCGTACAACGCTGTGTACTACTCCCTTCACAGAACCACGCAAACTGTCTCTAACCAGAATGGAAAGAGGAGTGGGAGGCCCTGGTGCACAACTAAGCAAGAGGACAAGTACATTAGTGTCTAGTTTGAGAAACAGACGCCTCACAAGTCCTAAACTGGCAACTTCATTAAATAGTACCCGCAAAACACCAGTCTCAACGTCAACAGTGAAGAGATGACTCCGGCATGCTGTCCTTCTAGGCAGAGTTACAAAGAAAAAGCCATATCTCTGTCCAGTGTCTGTGGCCCATCTTAATATTTTCTTTTTATTGGCCAGTCTGAGATGTAGCTTTTTTTTTGCAACTCTTGTTAGCCCATAGACTACAACAATTTTTTTAATAGAATTTCTTTATAGAATTGCACAAAAGTAAGCTTTAAAACTGCTAAATATTCTTCGCACCACATGACAAAATGTACAGAATTGCAGGAACTAAGCTTTAAACTGGCAAAATTGTCTCCACCAACAAGAGGAGTGTGAACAATTTGTGTCAAGAACAGTGCGTGTGCACACAGAAATAGACGTGGCGCGGGTGCGCAGGGGGCCATGGGATATTCCCCAATGACGGAAGGGGGGCCTGAGTGAAAAAGTTTGTAAACCCCTGCTCTATACCACCCAGTTGGCATTGAGATAATAAATAGGTAGAAGTGTTGTGATTACTATTGGAGGCGGGAGCAGTGATATTGGTTCATAAGGCAAAGTTTATGGCCATGTGAAGCTCTACAGTTACACATGGAGCATTGGGCGTTGTTTCATTGAGGTTAGCCAAAGTACACCAGGCATCATAATATTTGTTCACCTATTCCACTTCCGGCTGTTGAGTGGTAATTCATTTACTAACTCTGCAGTCACGTTCCAGTACATGGATGGAAACAGCTTGGGTCAAGGCACCCGTTTCCACAGTCGTTTCTATCACATGGACTGGAACCACTCAACAGCTGGAAGTGGAATAGGTGAACAAATATTGTGATGCACTCTGCAAGTGCATCGACGTGAGGATGAATTGAGAATGCGAGGAGTGCATTCAGTGGGAAGACTCACGCTCCATGTCAGAACTTGTTCCATGGGTTCCATGTCAGTTATTATCTGTAGAGGGCAATGGGGCGCGTCAGAGCTCTGCATACTTTACTATCTTAATAATATATTGGTAAAAAAAATACATTCAATAACGTATTCAGTAACTATTGGCCTTTATATATGTGCCTACATTTGGCTAGGCTAGGGTTAAATTTAGGATTTAGGTTAGCTAAACGGTTAGGGTTAGGTGAAGGGATAGCTAATATGCTAAGTAGTTGCAAAGTAGCTAATTAGCTAAAATGCTAATGTTGTCTGTGATAAGATTCTAACTTGGTTTGCTAGATGTTTGTGTTATACACCCACCCATCCACCCTGTCTTATATAACCATACCACACCCACCCATCCACTATGTCTTATGTAACCATACCTAACATATCATACTAAATGGAGTGTTCCTGATTTACATACAGAATAACACGAAGTGCTCTGAGACCAGGTTGTGCTTGGTCTCCTTGGAGCGAACTCAGAACATCCTCAGCCAACGCTACATCCTGCTCTATTTATTTTTCCTCTTTAATTATGACAGAGACTATATGCTGCGTGGGGTGCTTAGAAATTCTGACTTCTGATGGGAGCTTCATGCAGCGCGAGTCTTCCCACTGAATGCACTCCTCGCATTCTCAATTCATCCTCACGTTGACGCACTTGCAGAGCCGCGTGCAGCGCGTGATTTCCCAGGACCTCCTCCCCTGCAGTTCTCTATCTCTCAGCTCTGTCTTCTCTCTCTCGGACACTTCTGTTGTGATGCTGCCTGAGGTGATGGAAGGGGGGGGGGGGGGGTTGGTCAGTGGATCAGCCATTTCATGCATTAACTTTGTCTGTAGTCACGTTTTCCCACCTCATGCGCTCTTTATTGTATTCTAAGCAAATACATTAGTCCTGATTCCTATAGCGTATGTCCCTTGCATAAACATCTGTCCCAAACTCGTACATTAAATATACATGCAGGCAATCCCATAATATAACTCATTCTATTCACCCC
The DNA here is from genome assembly GCF_045791955.1 of Oncorhynchus clarkii lewisi. Lineage (NCBI taxonomy): Eukaryota > Metazoa > Chordata > Actinopteri > Salmoniformes > Salmonidae > Oncorhynchus > Oncorhynchus clarkii. Next base: position 39,787,163 of record NC_092162.1, on the reverse strand, counting down.
CGTTGAGGCCCTTTGGCCCACTGGGGGCAGGTGAAATTGGACAAGCTGTGAATGCTTCCCTCCTGCTGCAGCATCTGTTTCAGCCACAGAGTGCACATCCAAAGACAATTCACCTTTAACTGAGACCGTGACCTACTTCTCTACTCCTAGCTAGGTTAATGTTATAGACATCGAAACACACTCCTCATGGGTATCTGATGTTTACTGTAATGTACAGTATTTACTTAGCTCATCATCCTGTTGCATCCTCGTATTACATAGGATACATTTGCAACTGTACATTTGGATCCTGGCTTTAATATTACATCAACAATAATTCACTGACTGTTATAATCTAACATTTATGTGGCGTAAACATCGTATGGAGCCGAATGTGTGCCGCCCTCCATGACCCGTCATTGCACAAAACACTAGCAGCCTTACCAGGCTTACAGCGTTGTGTGTGGCTTCCTGACCCACAGCACAGCAGAGCGCAAACAAGAGGAAGGATAGAATAGGGGGGAGGAAGATGGTCGGAAGGATTGTTGTGCCTGTAAAGTGCTCAATGCTCACATTTCTCTGCCTGCCTGGCTCTACTCACCCACTCAGGCAGATTAGTGGCTGTAGGGGTTACTGACCTCACAATGGGTAGCTGCTCGCCTCACTCTCCAACCTGCTGCCGATTCCACAATTAACACTAGTGTCTGTCTGCACTGACCTCAATTCTAACTGGCTTGCCAGTGAGTGTATGGCTCTTTTGTCTTCTCTGAGTTACATGGGGCATCCTCTGGAGTTTGCTATGGTCTATGTACTATAATCTTACTGGGTGAACGTCAAAGACAATTCACAAATTCCTATGGCCCCCTATATTTTCTCTCCTGTCATGAGGGCCATAATGTCCTCTGAATTGGAGTTAATTGACAAAAAGGCCAGGCCCTATACTCATACTTGGCAAAGAGCTCTATGTAATGGTATATTATGGGAGCACCGAACAGTATATGGCAGTATAGTCAAGCTTAGCCTTGGAGAGGCCTGTAAAAGCTGATTATTTATTGACTAGGCTACCATTTATGGCATGGTAGTTCAGTCCTAAAGGGCGCTCCCAAACGTAAACACAGAAGTAGCTCACATGTGAGTGTTCAAGTGGATATGCAATGTGTTTGGGTGGGTGTGGAGGTTTGGCAAGCCCCGGCTGGGTCTGGAGGCAGTCTGTTTCCAGTCTCAGGTAGTGGCTGGCCAGGACAGGACAGCAGGTCCCTGTCATATGTCTGCTAAGACTTGCTCTAGATCTCTGGCTCTGCAGTGTGTCAATAATAAATCCTGTAGCACGTGCTGGCAGAGGGATTATAAAAACACTCGAGATAAACAAATACTTGGTTCAGCAGCACCACAGGGAAAAACGGAGAAGTCAATAAGAGGAAAGAAATACAAGCCCAGGGCAGATTTACTAATGTTTCTCATACAAATGTAAGACTCCATGACAGGTGCATAGTATTTGGGAATATACAGTGCCTTCGACAAGTATTCATACCTCTTGACTTTTTCCACATTTTGTTACGTTACAGCCTTATTCTAAAATGTATTTAAAAAAAAAATTCTCACAGCAATCTATACAAAAATACCCCATAATGACAAAGCGAAAACAGGTTTATCAATTTTAGCAAATTTATTACAAATAAAAATCTGATACCTTATTTACATAAGTATTCAGAACATTTGCTATGACACTTGAAACAGAGCTCAGGTGCATCCTGTTTCCATTGACCATCCTTGATATGTTTCTACAACTTGATTGGAGTCCACCTGTGGTAGATTCAATTGATTGGACATGATTTGGAATGGCACACAGCTGTCTATATAAGGTCCCACAGTTGACAGTGCATGTCAGAGCAAAAACCAAGCCTTGAGGTCGACGGAATTGTCCGCAGAGCTCAGAGACAGGATTGTGTCGAGGCACAGATCTGGGGAAGGGTGCCCAAAAATGTCTGCAGCATTGAAGGTCCCCATGAACACAGTGGCCTCCATCAATCTTAAATGGAAGAAGTTTGGAACCACCAAGACTCTTCCTAGAGCTCTCCGCCCAGCCAAACAGAGCAATCGGGGGAGAAGGGCCTTGGCCAGGGAGGTGACCAAGAACCCGATGGTCACTCTGACAGAGCTCCAGAGTTCCTCTGTGGAGATGGGAGAACCTTCCAGAAGGACAACCAACTCTGCAGCACTCCACCAATCAGACCTGTATGGTAGAGACAGACGGAAGCCACTCCTCAGTAAAAGGCACATGACCGGCCGCTTGAAGTTTGCCAAAAGGCACCTAAAGACTCTCAAACCAGGAGAAACAAGATTCTCTGGACTGATGAAACCAAGATTGAACTCTTTGGCCTGAATCCCAAGCATCACATATTGGTGAAAACCTGGCAACATCTCTACAGTGAAGCATGGTGGTGGCAGCATCATGCTGTGGGGATGTTTTTTCAGCGGCAAGGAAAGGGAGACTAGGCAGGATAAAGGCAACGATTAAAGGGGCAAAGTACAAAGATCCTTGTTGAAAACCTGCTTCAGAGGGCTCAGAACCTCAGACTGGGGCAAAGGTTCACCTTCCAACAAGACAACGACCCTAAGCACACAGCCAAGACAACTCAGGAGTGGCTTCGGGACACGTCCCTGAATGTCCTTGAGTGGCCCAACCAGAGACCGGACTTGAATCCGATCAATCATCTCTGGAGAGACCTAAAAATAGCTGTGCAGTGACACTCCCCATCCAACCTGACAGAGCTTGAGAGGATCTGCAGAGGAATGGGAGAAACTCCCCAAATACAGGTGTGCCAAGCTTGTGTCATCATACACAAGAAGACTGTAATAAGGCTGTAATCACTGCCAAAGGTGCTTCAGCAAGTACTGAGTAAATGGTCTGAATAGTTATGTAAATGTGATATTTCAGTTATGTTTTATAAATTTGCTTTGTCATTATGGGGCCTGAGAGGGTATCGGTCCACCCACTTGGGAGCCACGCCCACCCACTGAGGAGCCAGGCCCAGCCAATCAGAATGAGTTTTCCCCCACAAAAGTGCTTTATTACAGACAGAAAAACTCCTCAGCACCCCCTCAGAAGATCCCACAGGTATTTGGTATTTTATTAGAATCCCCATTAGCTGTTGCAAAAGCAGCAGCTACTCTTCCTGGGGTCCACACAAAACGGAACATAATACAGAACATTAATAGACAAGAACAGCTCAAGGACAGAACTAAAAAAAAATGTTTAAAGGCACACGTAGTCTACATATCAATGCATACACACAAACTATGTAGATCAAATAGGGGAGAGGCATTGCTTTATCTGTTTTTTGAAGTAGCCGGATGTGGTCCTGAGCTGGCATGGTTACATGTGGTCTAAGGTTGTGGATGTACTGACAAATTCTTTAAAATTACATTGGAGGCGGCTTATGGTAGAGAAATGAACATTAAATTCTCTAGCAACAGCTCTGTTGGACATTCCGGCAGTCACCATGCCAATTGCACACTCCCTCAACTTGAGACATCTGTGGCATTGTGTTGTGTGACAGAATTGCACATTTTGGAGTTGCCTTTTATTGTCCCCAGCACAAGGTACACATGTGTAATGATCATGCTGTTTAATCAGCTTCTTGATATGCCACAACTGTCAGTTGGATGGATTATCTTGGCAAATGAGAAATGCTGACTAACAGGGATGTAAACAAATTTGTGCACAAATTGAACATTTCTGGAATCTTTTATTTCAGCTCATGAAACATGGGTCCAAAACTTTACATGTTAGTGTATATTTTTGTTCAGTGTAGTTTATATTCAAAGTATACATACGATAGGCTAACTATTACCATGACACCTTGTGTAGGGCAGTGATAAAAATATAGCAGCCACCTGTCTCACAAACTCATCAAGAAATGTTTTTTATATTGTTTTTATTAGGTAGCCCGTTCGAGTGGTTCTCTCTCTATGAGTAAACGGGATTCACTTTCTCCATAGCTTACTGTCCGTGACGAAACGAGTACAGTTCACTACCACAGCATCCCTGGGACTCCCCCAGTATATTTATTTTAATCACGGAACCGGTTTGTGATTGTTGTAAATGTCTACACGATACTGCAAATTTGGTCCAGGCAGTAACCGTGTCAGAAGTCCATGTGAGTCGGCGGTCAGGTGTCGTGCTGCTCGCGCGGATGCGAAGGCAGACGAACAGAGAGGATAAAACTATTTTTTTAATTGAAAAACAGAAAAAGTGTAACGTTGATTTATTTACTGTAATTTATATTAACTGCCTATATAAATACTGAAGTTGTTTTCGTGACGCAAAAAATGTCTAGCTAGGTTTCCATTCAATTGGCGACAGATTTTCATGTGAATATTCTCAAATCCGCATAAACAATATGCGCACTTTCCTACCAGAAATGTGTTTCCATATAATTTAAATTCCCATGTACCGAATAATAAAATGCAAATTAAATAGGTTTTCATCGCAATTTTACTGATGGTTTTCTCACATTTTTTAAATATTGTTATATAGCACACGTATAACCTACATCGGGGATCATTAACTAGATTCAGCCAATTTTTTTCTTGAGCGGCTGGTCGGGGGCCAGAACATAATAAAAAATACATTTTAGATTGCAAAATGACCGAAAGAAGCCAAAACAGACATAATATTTGAAACAATACTTTCATCCCTTGCTTACATTTGTATACGATCACATACAGTGCAATCAAAGTATTCACACCCCTTGACTTATTCCACATTGTGTTACAGCCTGAATTAAAAATTTATTAATTGTACTTTTTTCTCATTCATCCACACACAATACCCCATCATGTTGAAGTAGAAACATGTGTTTTTAGACATTTTTGCAAAAATATATAAGTATTTACACCCTGAGGCAATGCTTTGTAAAAGCACATTTGGCAGAGATTAGTCTTTCTGGGTAAATCTCTAAGAGCGTTCCACACCTGGATTGTGCAGTATTTGCCCATTTATTCTTTTCAAAATTCTTAAAGCTCTGTCAAATTGGTTGTTGAGCAATGATCAATGACCATTTTCAGGTCTTGCCATAGATTTTCAAGCAGATTTAAGTCAAAACTGTAATTCGGCCACTTAGAAATAGAAACTTACAAACTGCTTCGTCATTTTTTGAAGTATGACTTTAGTGCATTGATGCAAACATGATGCATGTTTTGGAATATTTGCATTCTGTATAGGCTTCCTTCTTTTCACTCTGTCATTTAGGTTAGTATTGTGGAGTAACTACGCTGTTTTTGGTCCATCCTCAGTTTTTTCCTATCACAGCCATTAAACTAACTGTTTTAAAGTCATCATTGGCCTCATGGTGAAATCCCTGTGCAGTTTCCATCCTCTCCGGCAACCGAGTTAAGACACCATCTTTTGTAGTGACTGGGTGTATTGATACACCATCCAAAGTGTAATTAATAACTTCACCATGCTCAAAGGAAGATTCAATGTCTGCTTTTTTAAAACTATTTTGACCCATCTACCAATAGATTGTGAGGCATTGGAAAACTTCCCTGGTCTTTGTGGTTGAATCTGTGTTTGAAATTCACTGCTCGACTGAGGAGTACAGAGATGAGGCAGTCATTCAAAAAACATGTTGAACACTATTATCCATTTTAAATTCAGGCTGTAACACAATTTTTTTTCGTGTTAAAAGTCAAAGGGTTGTGAATACTTTCTACATCTCTTTATTATGCATGGGAAAAGATTTCCAAAACAAAAATCACTTGGAGTGGATTTCCTGGTGTTTTTACAGTCTTTTATGTACAACAATGAATTTAAAAATGTAAGCACAATTTATTTTTTTTGCTTAGAACTTGGGGGCCAAATGGCCCGCGGGTTGCCATTTGGAGAACCTTGGCCTACATGATGAGATTATTGTGGACAAAAGAGCAACATTTTATTTTTATATGACAAATGGTAGCCAAGCATTGATGATTATGTCACCAGAATAAGACCCTTGCTATTTATTGGAAAGGAGCATCAAGCTCATCAGCTTGCACTTTCACCACCCTGTGAAGTACATCGGAACATATTTCATCTTTAGCCTCAACCTCTGGTAGCCTAATAAACTTGCATGCTTTCCCAACGAGTCATAGTGGAAGGACCACACAACATGTAATCGTGTGACTCCAAGTTTACTTCCATATTATGGTTATTATATCTATATTTGCGCATAAAATAATTTCCACTGCTATTTCTCGCGTCATTTATTTTACAGACACAAAAAGATCCCATGTCAAACAAACCATCTGTTGGCATTTATGAAATTGTACCGACACTTCCTGTTTCCATCACAGCTGTTGTGAAAAACGTTTTTATACGGTATGACTTTACGCGCATAAAACTGCGCTCACTCTGTTACTATGCTTCCAACCATTTTTGCCACCTTTTCTCTCCCTGGATGCACAATTATACCTATTAGTCCTACAGAGAGCTGTCTTTTGCCACCATCTACCACAAACGGTAGCGGCATAACCTCAACTTTTAAAGGAAGAACCACTGTATGCTTTTGCATGCCTTTAAACGTTGCATTCTGCACCACTTCCTGAACTCGGTGACCTTTTTTTTAAGAGTAAACTTCTTTTCAGCTATCTGACTAACCCCACTACCTCGGTCTCTGTTTTTCCAACAGGAGGTGTTATTCTGTATGCGCGCTCCTCCGGCAGCCCCAGCCCTGGCAGCCCATCCAGTGGGTACCAGACCCAGTCCCCCTCCTCCACCCTCTCCCAGCCCTCCTCCCCAGAGGAGATCACCTTCACAGAACTCGGGCCCCTGGGGTCGCTGAAGGGCCAGAGAGGGGGAGGATGCACACCTCCATCATCCTCCAAGCTGGTGTTCCACTTCCCAGAAGTCTACAATGTGGCTACATCAACGTCCACAAACCAGCACTCGTACCAACACCCCATCGCTGGGAAAAGGCCTAGTGGATTCACAGGACCTTTCACCAGTGAGTAGCATTCCTTCCGGACTTCTTTTGTCATCCCTCCTTACTCTTTCTAGCCTAAAACAAAACATCCACCCCTATCCAATACTCATCTCCTCCCACAATCCTTTTCTGTAATGTACACTACACAACGTCTTTTGTTGCTTGTGACGTCGGTCGGTAGTCACCTTCACTTATGATCACATTTCTGACTGGCTGTACCTCTGTCTCTATATATATATATATATATCTATCTACAGAGACTGGCGGTATGGTGCTCCTGTGTACAGTGTGTGGAGACATTGCATCTGGGTTCCACTACGGAGTGCACGCCTGTGAGGGTTGCAAGGTAAGAAGACCATGACGACTAAACGCATACAGTAAGTGACCCTGAAATGGCTCCCTAGTCCCTATATAGCACACCTCTTTTGACCATTTCAGATGCACTCCTACTGTGTATAATAAGGTGGTGGGTCACATTCACGTTCACCATTTCAAACTAACTGTACATCTGCTTGAATATCCTGTCTAGGGCTTCTTCCGTCGCAGCATTCAGCAAAACATTAACTACAAGATGTGTGTGAAGAACGAGAACTGCCTCATTATGAGAATGAACCGCAACCGCTGCCAACACTGTCGCTTCAAGAAATGCCTCTCCGTGGGCATGTCCAGAGATGGTAAGAGTTAGAGTGAAATCTTACTGAGAGTGCAGGCTCAGACAATCGTTAGAGGCCATACAATGCGAGTTTCTCAGCACTGCGCCAGCCTTATCTTTCGCCTGAGACATTGCACTGACCTACTGTTGAAGGGCACACGTTGGAAAATAACCTATATACACACAGCCTCTTGCACATTCATAGGTTTCAAAGTCAGGCTTTCTTCCTCTTGTTCAGATTCCTCCCCTCTCCATGTTCCTCCCCTCCGTGTTCCCTGAGCTCTCCCTCTATCCCGCTCTTCTCTCCTCTCCGACAGTGATTTATGAGAACGGGAGCCTTGAAGTCCCTGAAGCTCCTGAAGCTATCTGTCATACAGAAAACTGCAGCAAACACAGGAATTATTTTTGGGAATTGGAACAGGGGCAACTTGATTACCTTGTATACTGTTTACCCTTATAACATCTTGTACAATTAATGAGGGAGACGGCAAACAATTAAGCTCGAGATGCAGAACAAAACAGCCCGTCCTTGTCATACAATTAATCAGCCGTATGCAAAGCTAATCTCACCTACTTTACTTTTAGCCTTGATAGCTAAGTATTGATAAATTGCCCCATCATAACGGATTACGAAAATAGTGTGGGATGGTTTCCGTTGACCTAAAAAAGCAAAGCAAGCATTTTACCTATAGCATGCTGGTACATGGTGACCTAGTTGGGATAGTTTGCCTGCCTTCAGTGTCTTCTCAGTGTGGCTTCAACCCTCCTGTGTTCTCTCTCGTGCTTAATCCATTGCCTAATCTACAAGAGAACCAAGTGTGATTTCTGCATGCAGTCGACAGTTTGGGCGCTGAAAAGGTGGGGTACGAGAAACGAGGCCAGTGAAGATGTTTTGATGGAAGGAAAAACGCTCATATTGACCCTGTTAAAGACACAATCTCGAAAGTGTCAAGAACCACAACCTAGAAACCTCATTCCTTCGACTTCAGCTGTTGTGAAAACAGAAAAACCTCTCAGTCAACTGTGATTGGTGGGTCTTGGGATTACCATATAGACAAGGCAAATATTGAAGTCCCTTTCCCTCCCCGAAACCAGTTCATCTTCTTAAAGACACAACCAACACTTTCATCCACAACGCAGTGCATTAAAGCCCATTCTCACAACTGTAATGACCAGCTAAAGTCGAGAGACTATCCATGCACGCGTAACAAAGTGGATTGATGCGAATGACTATAGCAGAATTCCATAGATCTTCTGTAATAGAATGTCACTGTTATAGCCCCTTTTTTTTTAGCATGATCTAGATCCTATGCTCTTTAGGGACAGTGCATTGCACACAGCAGAGAGAGGCCCACGAGATCATGTAATGGTGCCAGAGATGTGTTAACACAGATGTTCACAGTCATACATTTCACTGAAGCATAACACAAAAAAATTCTCTCCCGATGTCATAGCTTAGTGCAGTATCTTGTTTTGATCTCAAACACTTTAAGTTCGTTTGTTTCTATGAATTATAGATCATTTACATCTTGCCTCATGCATTGTGCTGGCTTGGTTGAAGAACTCTCGGCAGCAGGACCGTCATTTGAAGCTTCTCTCTTATGTCACACTCCACTTTGTGGTGTTTCACTCACTACGTTCTCTCTGCAAGCTCCTATTTTCAACACTACTCTTCACTCTCACCTTACTTCTCTGCAACCTCTCCTCCCTCCTCTACATCCTCTTTCCTCCCCCTTGCGTGCTAGCCCACCTCTATTTCTCTCCCTCCGTCGCAGTAGCAGTGACATCACGTTCACGATGAGCCACTGCCCTACTTACAAAGTAGGGAGGGAAGGAGAGGAGAGAGCGAGATGGAGGTCTATAAATAGCATTTTCAGCTGATGGATATTGTTGGCAAGGGGGATGGAGAGTACGAGGGATGGGACCCACAAAAAAAGATGCAATTAATGCATTTTGTTTACGAAGCGGAATGTATGAACATTCTATGTTTGTTTCTGTGTAGACTGGACCTTAAGACTTAATATCTATAAGAGAACTTTGGCCAGACGTTGACCAGTCCCCTCTGTTTGTGTCTTCATCAGCTGTGCGTTTTGGCCGTATCCCTAAGAGGGAGAAGCAGAGGCTTCTGGATGAGATGCAAAGCTACATGAACAGCCTGAATGAGTCTGCCACCATGGACATAGAGTCCTCCCCCGTCTCCGAAGCCCCTCCCAGCCCAGCAGAGGTTCCTTCTAAAGAGGCCATCAGAGCCATCTCGCTGGCCTATCAGGACATCTCTTCCAGCAGCCAAGACAGGGCAGCCAAGAGTGAACTCAACATCACCAACTTACCAACAACATCTCTGTTCAAGAGCAACACATCTCAGGAGACCAGCTACACCAATAGCTCCTCCCACCTCGGCTCTGACTCCACCCAGGGGTACCAGTCCTGTCCTGCAGGCCTTGCCCCTCACTGCCCAGACACCAATGACAACCACCATACGTTCCCCTCTGTGGACAAAAGTCGCTATAGTTGCCCCGCTACTTTGTCCAATCATGACCACGGACAGTCTAATGTGGGCACAACTCAACGGGGCAGCTCGGCCAATCACAACAGTTTCTCCATGAAGGAAGAGACCCAAGAGCCGCAAACTCAGACATCCTGTCCATGGAAATTAGCCGCTGGAACCAAAGTGCTGGTGAGTAAACCAAGAGTCGTTAGAAAGTTGTTATGAAGCTTTACATATGTGACGTTTAAAAAAATTAAACAAAACAGTATAGTATGGATTTGAATCTAACTTTCTCTCTCTATCCCTCAGGCCTGTCCTCTCAATGCGTGTCCTGTATCTGCGGCCAGTCGTTCTGGACAGCAGATATGGGAGTCTTTCTCCCAGTGTTTCACCCCGGCAGTGAGGGAAGTGGTGGAGTTTGCTAAGGGTATCCCTGGCTTCCAGGAGCTCAGCCAGCACGACCAGGTCATGCTGCTCAAATCAGGCACCTTCCAGGTAATAACCGCTTAAAGTAGTCTATTTTTGTCCAGGACTAGGTTTTACCTGTACTCAGGAAACTGGCCCTAAATCTGATTATTTCAGCTGTGAAAATAGAACGCCTTAATTCTCTCTCCCAATAAATGTAATCCCAATCCATATCGACTAACCTTCCACTGGGTCTTCTGTCTCGGTCAGGTGTTGATGGTGAGGTTTTGTACAATGTTTAACCCTGAGGAGCGGACGGTGACCTTCCTGAATGGCCAGACGTACCCTCTGTCCACCCTGCGGGCGCTGGGGATGGGGGCGCTGCTCGACGCCATCTTTGACTTCAGTGAGAAGCTGGGAACTCTGAGGCTGGAGCCTGATGAGATGGCTCTGTTCATGGCTGTTGTGCTGGTCTCGGCAGGTGAGGGGGGAAAATTGCCATTGAATTCATCACTAAAGCAGTGTCAATATGAACAACATGGCATTAGGAAGTCATAGAAGAGATGTAGATCTTAAATGGTATGATAAGAAAATGTGACCGAGTAAGCATGAAGAGCTTAATATGAGCATAACGATAAACCGACAAAAGTTGTGCAGACATCCATAGATAGTGTGTCTATTGTGTCTCTCAAACAAGCTCTCACCCTCTCTTCTTGTCTCCTTAGACCTTTCTGGCATCGTTGATATGGGGGCAGTAGAACAGCTCCAGGAGGGGTTAATCCGTGCCCTGCATTCCCTCATCCACTGCCGTCGTCCCGACGAGAGCGCGTCCATCTTCCCCAAGCTGCTCCTGCACTTGCCCGACCTGCGCACCCTCAACAACCTGCACTCCGACAAGCTGCTGGCCTTCCGGATTGACTCGTGAACAGCCCTGAACACACACACACAGCAATTCAGAACTCGCCGACCACCACCACTCTCTCAGGGCAAGACTTCCCAGGAGATTGAGGAACACTGACTTGGGCAATCAAACAACAACAACAAAAATGTTCAAGATGCATGTTTGAAAAAGGACAATAATTAATATATTGATCTCCATCCTGTTTTCATGCACACACACACACACAACCACACTTGGAGAAAGATAGTCTGTTAGAACGTACATCAGTGTTTTAGGTTTACCGTTACCCTTTTGGACAGATGTGTATGGCAGTTTACCCGTTGTTTTCCAGTCTTTAAGAGACCAAAAGCCAAAAGTCTAATCCTAATCTCCCGACCATTGCCAAACCACAGTTGAGAGAGAATCAGAGAGGAAGATGTTTGTGGACAATGATAAGTTTAGGGACCATTATTGGTGACTGAATGTGTGGGTGTTTAGTGTTTGTATAAGAGAAAGGGACCCTGTATATAATAATACATACAATTTACACTTAAGATCATATGACTCCCATTTCACTTATAAACACATCTGGGGTTTAAATATACAATTAAGACTCAAATATATTCAACAGACAAATTGCATATAGAAATGCGATATTCTGTATATTGGCAAATCAAATTGTATTTGTCACATTCACATGTTTAGCAGATGTTATTGCAGGTGTAGAGAAATGCTTGTGTTTCTAGCTCCAACAGTGCAGTAATATCTAACAATACACACACACAACCTAAAATTTAAAAGAATGGAATTAAGGAATATATAAATATTAGGATGATCAATGTCAGAGTGGCATAGACTAAATACAGTAGAATAGAATACAGTATATACATATTTAATTTAATTTAACCTTTATTTAACTAGGCAAGTCAGTTAAGAACAAATTCTTATTTTCAATGACTGCCTAGGAACAGAGGAGTAACTGCCTGTTCAGGGGCAGAACGACAGATTTGTACCTTGTCAGCTCAGGGATTTGAACTTGCAACCTTTCGGTTACTAGTCCAACACTAACCACGCTACCCTGCCGCCCCATTTGAGATGAGTAAAGCTCAAATATGTACACTACCGTTCAAAAGTTTGGCGTCCCATAGAAATGTTTAAAAAAATTGTCCATACAATAACATCAAATTGATCAGAAATACAGTGTAGATATTGTTGATGTTGTAAATGACTACTGTAGCTGGAAACGGCTTATTTTTTAAATGGAATATCTACAGTTGAGGTCCGAAGTTTACATACACTTAGGTTGGAATCACTCCACAAATTTCTTGTTAACAAACTATAGTTGACACAAGTAATTTTTCCAACAATTGTTTACAGACAGATTATTTCACTTAATCACAATTCCAGTGTGTCAGAAGTTTACATACACTAAGTTGACTGTGCCTTTAAACAGCTTGGAAAATTCCAGAAAATTATGTCATGGCTTTTGAAGCTTCTGATAGGCTAATTGACGTAATTTGAGTCAATTGGAGGTGTACCTCTGGATGTATTTCAAGGCCTACCTACAAACTCACTGCCTCTTTGCTTGACATCATGGGAAAATCTAAAGAAATCAGCCAAGACCTCAGAAAAAAAATGTCCTCTGGTCTGATGAAACAAAAATAGAACTGTTTGGCCATAATGACCATCGTTACATTGGGAGGAAAAAGAGGGATCCTTCAAGCCGAAGAACACCAACCCAACCGGAAGCTCGGGGGTGGCAGCATCATGATGTGGATGTGCTTTGCTGCAGGATGGACTGGTGCACTTCACAAAATAGATGGCATCATGAGGGAGGAAAATTGTGTGGATATATTGAAGCAACATGTCAAGACATCAGTCAGGAAGTTAAAGCTTGGTCGCAAATGGGTCTTCCAAATGGACAATGACCCCAAGCATACTTCCAAAGTTGTGGCAAAATGGCTTAAGGACAACAAAGTCTAGGTATTGGAGTGGCCTTCACAAATCCCTGACTTCAATCCTATAGAAAGGTTGTGGGCAGAACTGGAAAAGCGCTTGCGAGCAAGGAGTACAACTGTACAAACCTGACTCTGTACACCAGCTCTGTCAGGAGGAATGGGCCAAAATTCACCCAACTTATTGTGGGAAGCTTGCGGAAGGCTACCAGAAACGTTTGACCCAAATTAAACAATTTAAAGGCAATGCTACCAAATACTAATTCAGTGTATGTAAACTTCTGACGCACTGGGAATGTAATGAAAGAATTAAAAGCTGAATTAAATAATTCCCTCTACTATTATTCTGACATTTCACATTCTTAAAATAAAATGGTGATCCTAACTGACCTAAAACAGGGAATTTTTACTAGGATTAAATGTTAGGAATTGTGAAAAACTGAGTTTAAATGTGTTTGGCTAAGGTGTATGTAAACTTCCGACTTCAACTGTACATAGAGTGGCCCAATATCAGCAACCATCACTCCTGTGTTCCAATGGCACGTTGTGTTCGCTAATCCAAGTTTATAATTTAAAAGGCTAATTGATCATTAGAAAACCCTTTTGCAATAATGTTAGAAAATGAAAACTGTTGTGCTGATTTTAAAGAAGCAATAAAACTGGCCTTCTTTAGACTAGTTGAGTATCTGGAGCATCAGCATTTGTGGGTTCGATTACAGACTCAAAATGGCCAGAAACAAATAACTTTCTTCTGAAAGTCGTGAGTCTATTCTTGTTCTGAGAAATGAAGGCTATTCCATGCGAGAAATTGCCAAGAAACTGAAGATCTCGTACAGCGCGGTGTACTACTCCCTTCACAGAACAGGGCAAACTGTCTCTAACCAGAATGGAAAGAGGAGTGGGAGGCCCCGGTGCACAACTGAGCAAGAGGACAAGTACATTAGAGTGTTTGGTTTGAGAAACAGATACCTCACAAGTCCTCAACTGGCAGCTTCAATAAATAGTACCCGCAAAACACCAGACTTAACGTCAACAGTGAAGAGGCGACTCCGGGATGCTGGCCTTCTAGGCAGAGTTGCAAAGAAAAAGCCATAACTCAGACTGGCCAATAAAAATAAAAGATTAAGAACACAGACACTGGACAGAGGAAGATTGGAAAAAAGTGTTATAGACAGACGAATCTACGTTTGAGGTGTTCGGATCACAAAGAACATTCGCGAGACGCAGAACAAATGAAAAGATGTTGGAGGAGTGCTTGACACCATCTGTCAAGTATGGTGGAGGCAATGTGATGATCTGGGGGTGCTTTGGTGACGGTAAAGGGGGAGATATGTACAAGGTAAAATGGATCTTGAAGAAGGAAGGCTATCACTCCATTTTGCAACGCCCTGTGGACGGCGCTTAATTGGAGCCAATTTCCTCCTACAACAGGACAATGACCCAAAGCACAGCTCCAAACTTTGCAATAACTATTTAGGGAAGAAGCAGTCAGCTGGTATTCTGTCTATAATAGAGTGGCCAGCACAGTCACTGGATCTCAACCCTATTGAACTGTTGTGGGAGCAGCTTGACCGTAAGAAGTGCCCATCAAGCCAATCCAACTTGTGGGAGGGGCTTCAGGACACATGGGGTGAAATCTCTTCAGATTACCTCAACAAATTGACAACTAGAACGCGAAAGGTCTGCAAGGCTGCAATTTCTGCAAATGGAGGATTCTTTGACAAAAGCCAAGTTTGAAGGACACAATTATTTAAATTAAAAATCATTATTTATAACCTTGTCAACGTCTTGACTATATTTCCTATTCATTTTGCAACTAATTTCATGTATGTTTTCATGGAAAACAAGGACATTTCTAAGTGATCCCAAACGTTTGAACGGTAGTGTAAACATTATTAAAGTGGCCAGCGATTTCAAGTTTATGTACAGTGGGGAGAACAAGTATTTGATACACTGCCGATTTTGCAGGTTTTCCTACTTACAAAGCATGTAGAGGCCTGTATTTTTTTTTTTATATCATAGGTACACTTCAACTGTGAGAGATGGAATCTAAAACAAAAATCCAGAAAATCACATTGTATGATTTTTAAGTAATTAATTTGCATTTTATTGCATGACATAAGTATTTGATACATCAGAAAAGCAGAACTTAATATTTGGTACAGAAACCTTTGTTTGCAATTACAGAGATCATACGTTTCCTGTAGTTCTTGACCAGGTTTGCACACACTGCAGCAGGGATTTTGTCCCACTCCTCCATACAGACCTTCTCCAGATCCTTCAGGTTTCGGGGCTGTCGCTGGGCAATACGGACTTTCAGCTCCCTCCAAAGATTTTATATTGGGTTCAGGTCTGGAGACTGGCTAGGCCACTCCAGGACCTTGAGATGCTTCTTACGGAGCCACTCCTTAGTTGCCCTGGCTGTGTGTTTTGGGTCGTTGTTATGCTGGAAGACCCAGCCACGACCCATCTTCAATGCTCTTACTGAGGGAAGGAGGCTGTTGGCCAAGATCTCGCGATGCATGGCCCCATCCATCCTCCCCTCAGTATGGTGCAGTCGTCCTGTCCCCTTTGCAGAAAAGCATCCCCAAAGAATGATGTTTCCACCTCCATGCTTCACGGTTGGGATGGTGTTCTTGGGGTTGTACTCATCTATCTTCCTCCAAACACGGCGAGTGGAGTTTAGACCAAAAAGGTTTCATCAGACCACATGCCCTTCTCCCATTCCTCCTCTGGATCATCCAGATGGTCATTGGCAAACTTCAGACGGGCCTGGACATGCGCTGGCTTGAGCAGGGGGACCTTGCGTGCGCTGCAGGATTTTAATCCATGACGGCGTAGTGTGTTACTAATGGTTTTCTTTGAGACTGTGGTCCCAGCTCTCTTCAGGTCATTGACCAGGTCCTGCCGTGTAGTTCTGGGCTGATCCCTCACCTTCCTCATGATCATTGATGCCCCACGAGATGAGATCTTGCATGGAGCCCGAGACCGAAGGTGATTGACCGTCATCTTGAACTTCTTCCATCTTCTACTAATTGCGCCAACAGTTGTTGCCTTCTCACCAAGCTGCTTGCCTATTGTCCTGTAGCCCATCCCAGCCTTGTACAGGTCTACAATTTTATCCCTGATGTCCTTACACAGCTCCCTGGTCTTGGCCATTGTGGAGAGGTTGGAGTGTTTGAGTGTGTGGATAGGTGTCTTTTATACAGGTAATGAGTTCAAACAGGTGCAGTTAATACAGGTAATGAGTGGAGAACAGGAGGGCTTCTTAAAGAAAAACTAACAGGTCTGTGAGAGCCGGAATTCTTACTGGTTGGTAGGTGATCAAATACTTATGTCATGCAATAAAATGCAAATTAATTACTTAAAAATCATACAATGTGATTTTCTGGATTTTTGTTTTAGATTCCGTCTCTCACAGTTGAAGTGTACCTATGATAAAAATTACAGACCTCTACATGCTTTGCCCTGCAAAATCGGCAGTGTATCAAATACTTGTTCTCCCCACTGAATATTGGGCAGCAGCCTCTAAGGTGCAGGGTTACGTAACCCGGGTGGAAGCCGCCTAGTGATGGCTTTTTAACAGTCTGATGGCCTTGAGATCGATAAAAGGTCGTGAGGGTTTTAGGTGCCAAACCAAATTTCTTCAGCCTCCTGAGGTTGAAGAGGCACTGTTGCGCTTTCTTCACAACACTGTCTGTGTGGGTATATTAAGTCTACATCAGGAATCACATCAGGTGTAATGGAGACAGAACCAGAACTTTGTCTCCAAGCATGTTAGGTTTGTTTTGATTATTTTGTTGTTGTAGATAATATTGTGTTATTCAAATGTCTCTGTATTAATAACAATGTATGTATCTGCTGGGCAAGATCAGAGTGTATAAGATAAGCCTATGGATCAGATATTATAGGAACATAATGGAGCATCTGTAAAGGGTGGGGTTTGGCAATGAAGAAGTGGGTTATGTACAGGAGGAAATCATGTTGGGGAGGGCTCTGTATTGTATTGGTGAGAGGGACTGTGCCAGTAACACTCACCATGATGTCAGATCAGATCGGATGAGGTACCAAACCAGCGGAATACCTGCATTCACCAGCACTCCTCACTCCACAACCCACAAAATGCACCTTCTCCCCTATCCCCATCCCCAAGGTTTGTCATACAAACTGAAAAAAGATACGTTCAAGGTGGAGGATCTCATTTGATTGCTACAGATCTGATCCACTCACTGCTAGTTGAGATTATGGTTGATTGAGCACATCTTCTACATTTTGTAAATTGTAATTTCTTCCATTATAAGATATAAAGATGAAATGATGTACCTATTGAATTCTGCCTCTTGCGTTGCTTCTTTGGTGTTCATTCTGTCCTATGAACAGAATTTTAAAAAATCAGCATGTAAACATTACAGGAGGTTTGGCAAACAATCCATGAGATACATATTTACTTTTTTATTGTGTAGACAGTTTTAAATGTAAAATCTTTAAACACAAAACAACCAACATATTAAACAAAACACCACAAATACAAAACCACATAGAATTTAACAGGAAAGATCTCCCTATTCTATTTCATGCCATTAGTATTACTTTTTTGTGCTCTTCGTAAGGAAACACAAGAATCATTCCCATATATTTTTGGGAGATGAGATGAGTTCATATGATATTGTTTTGAACAGCATACTCATCCACTCCATGAACATTGGCTTACTAGAGCTTTTCCAATGTTTCAGGACCAGCCTTAACACAGACACAATACTTAAACATAATATTTTAACCTCTGTCTGGTTAATCCCTCTTATGTAAGCCTTGTCACTCAACAGTCTTGGTGGAATCCAGCCATGGAATCCAAGGCCATCTCCCATGCACTGTGAGGCGTTTTCCCAACCGGGCATCTCCACAGCGCATGCAGGAGGGTTCCTTTTGCCCCTTCACATCGCCAACACACATCATCCTTTGACAAACCCATCCTATGTATCCTTGGGGGAGTGAAATAAAATTGATGAAAAACTTTAAATTGGATACCTTTTCCCTTAGCTTCTCTGACATTTTGCCCAATATTTGAAATAATATACAACCATTCTAAATCCCTTTGCCACACAATTCTCACTTTTTCACAGGTGTCATTACTAACCTTTAACAGCATTTTGTAACACAAAGAGGCTGATTGTACAGAGGTTGGTGGTGAAAATAAATCTTCAACATTGTTGCCTTTGGACATTATCAAATCAAATTATATTTGTCACATTCGCTGAATACAACAGGTGTATCTTACCGTCAAATGCTTACTTATGAGCCCTTAACCAACAATGCAGTTCAAGAAAGAATTACGAAAATATTTAAGAAATAAACTAAAGTAAAAAATAACAATAACAAGGCTATAAACAGGGGGTACCGGTACCCAGTCAATGTGCAGTGGTACAGGTTAGTCAAGGTAATTTGTACATATACACTACTGTTCAAAAGTTTAGGGTCATTTAGAAATGTCCTTGTTTTTGAAAGAAAAGCAACATTTTTTGTCCATTAAAATAACATCAAATTGATCAGAAATACAGTGTAGACATTGTTAATGTTGTAAATGACTATTGTAGCTGGAAACGGCAGCTTTTAAAAAATATCTACATAGACGTACAGAGGCCCATTATCAGCAACCATCACTCTTGTGTTCCAATGGCACATTGTGTTAGCTAATCCAAGTTTATAATTTAAAAGGCTAATTAATTATTAGAAAACCATTTCGCAATTATGTTAGCACCGCTGAAAACTGTTGTTCTGCTTAAAGAAGCAATACAACTGGCCTTCTTTAGACTAGTTGAGTATCTGGAGCATCAGCATTTCTGGGTTTGATTACAGGCTCAAAATAGCCAGAAACAAAGCACTTTCTTTTGAAACTCATCAGTCTATTCTTGTTCTGAGAAATGAAGGCTCTTCCATGTGAGAAATTGTTAAGAAACTGAAGATCTCGTACAACACTGTGTACTACTCCCTTCACAGAACAGCGCAAACTGGCCCAGAATAGAAAGAGGAGTGGGAGGCCCCGGTGCACAACTGAGCAGTAGGACCATTACATTAGAGTGTCTAAGAATAATGGAGGCCACTGTGTTTTTGGGGACCTTCAATGCTGCAGAAACATTTTGGTACCCTTCCCCAGATCTGTGCCTCTACAATACTGTCTCTGAGCTCTATGGACAATTCCTTCAACCTCATGGCTTGGTTTTGCTCTGACATGCACTGTCAACTGTGGGACACTATATAGACAGGTGTGTGCCTTTCCAAATCATGTCCAATCAATTGAATTTACTACAGGTGGACTCCAATCAAGTTGTAGAAACATCTCAAGGATGATCAATGGAAACAGGATGCACCTGAGATCAATTTCAAGTCTCATTGCAAAAGCTGAATACTTGTGTAAATAAAGCATTTATATTTTTTATAAATTTGCTAAAATGTCTAAAATCCTGTTTTTGCTTTGTCATTATTCATATTGTGTGTAGATTGGCGAGGAAAATGTGAATTTAATCCATTGTAGAATAAGGCTGTAACGTAACAAAATGTGGAAAAACTCAAGGGGTCTGAATACTTTCTGAAGGCACTGTAAATAAAACTATGCCTTAAAGAATTTCAAACTAGTAATGACAAACGTATTCACAGTAATACAATGCCCAATATACCACGGCTAAGGGCTGTTCTCAGGCACGATGCTAAGCAGAAACCCCAGAGGTGCCTTATTGGTATTCTAAACTGGTTACCAATATAAGTAGAATAAACATATTTTTGCATCAAACCCGTGGTATATTGTCTGATATAGACACGGCTGAAATGCTTGTTTCAGTCAATGGGTCGGCGAAAGTGTCTCAAAGTGGAATCGTGTTGATTTGTTGCATTTCTTCCGTCCAGAGGGCACGTGTGCTCCACATCACACAACTGGAGACAAGAACTGTGACTTGCTTTCCACTCCGGAGCAGGGCGCCATTGAAAGGAGTGATATCTGGAGTTGAAGATTCCCAGTGTCTGTGACTCCCGCCATTTGGTGCAACGCAGTTCCGGTGGAGAGTGTGGTGAAACAGAGAAGATACTGTCTGTACTACTGAACTTTGATGCAGTCTTTACCAGATAAAGTGAAGTTGGGATGTGTCAGTTATCCTGTAAGAGCTTTAGTCCCAAATCCATTATGGTGTTTTAGGCGTAAAGTTCATGGTCATGTGGCAGCAGTGTGTAGGAAGGAGATTCCTAGATGTGAGAAGTGTGCAGGAGGACATGAGACAAAGGAATGTGTAGTATCGGTGGGAAAGTTTGTGTGTGTGTAATGTAGGGCTACCGATAGAAAGGCAGGTTCAGCTTACCAGGATCAGAGTAGTGCAGGTGTCGAATGTTGAGTCAGTGAAGAGAGTAGTAGAGGAAGATGGGTCCAGGGCGAGGGATCCTAAGAGGATCTGTGAGTAGGCCGAGGACAATAGTGATAGGAATAGCATTTTCGAGGTTGTTTATTTGGCCGTCATGGCCATGGTTGTCAATAGTACCGCAGGAATGGAACGGAAATCACAGAGGATATATGTTGGCCGTGACAGCTGCAGAGAAGCACTTGAGTGTACAAGATTTTACTGCAGAATAGTTAAAATATGTGTTGAACGATAGTGTCCCATCCTCCCAGGCTGCTGGCCTGGAGTAGGATCAGGTAAGGCCAAAGTAGTGGAATAGGGATGAGGGTTTTAATGGGTGCAGAGTTAGTCGGTATGGCAATTTTTTCACAAAATGTAATGAATTCATACTACAGCATTGTGGGCTGATACACAGCCAATATAATAGGTGGCGGCGTGCACCTATAACATTTGTTTGCGGACCGCCATAATACCAAAGAAGAAGTCTGACCGCACCATCAGTATAGAGAAAGGCTGCCGCTCAGTGGTCAAGTTGAAAAGAGAACTGCAGCAAAACCCGGAAGTTGAAGGAGGATGTTGTTGTAGAGTGCGGTTTATCGTACTTCGAAGCTAGCTATCTAGCTAATTCCGTTCTTATTGATTTTAACACGAATTTGAGTATGTAAAGTGGTATGATGCGAGTATCAAACAAGATGGTAAGCGAATCAGTCAGCTTGTTTGTAGCCGATTAGGTGGCGTCACATGGCAAAATGGCTAACTATGCTATCTGCCTAGATCTGGCCCAGTGCAGTTGTCACTAGTTACCACAGCCACAAAGTCAAAAATGGGCTATATCGTAAAAATGCATTTAGTCTTAAGATACGGGTTAGTCATATAGGTAGCAGTTTGGTTTAGGTTAGGTTCAAAATCAGATTTTTAAGAAATTGTAGAAAAAGGCGGGGTTTAGCCATAATTGTGACTGTGGTAACTACTGACGACCGTTACGCGAGGCTTGAACTTTCAATCAAATCAACTCCCTGAATCTTTTTCATTCATGCCTCGATAGTATGTTTTTCACGCTTTAGTTTAATGATTGGTTTTAACATACTTTTGTTACTCACCAAAGTATAAATGTTGCTGAGGAACTTGTATCTCAATGTCGCCAAAGTAGACTGTTTAGCTGTTGTCCTTGCGCATGTGTTGTATGCGCATTGACCACACCACAGCTAGACTGGCGGTAAACAAATTGTTCAAAAGTTTAGGTCGTATTTTAGAAAAACGATAGTTTGCACATACATAGAAAACTTCGTTGTCACTACGAAAATTATACTATAATGGAGGGATAAATGGAAATGCGCACGGCGTTAAAGAAGGCTTTGGCTGCATATAACTAAGCTAACGTTACTAACTAACTGCCTAGGCTAGCTGCTTTTAACTTGTGAAATATCTGATTGTCGTCAGCAAACGTACACCATTTACGTTGGTGGTCAGTGAGGTTGCCACCGTACTGATCTTTGGTTCAGTTTTCAGCCTCGAACATTTTGAACACAGTATAGACTAGGTTACATTCTATGTTACCATGAAGGATGATGACACTAAGCAAACAACGTATCTGGCAAGTGTGGATGCCACGTTGACATGGCCTACCTTATTTGTGTTTCCAGATATTCAATATTTCTGTCTTTAAGTAAAGGTTATGTCTCTTTCTCCACAGCCTTTGATTAATCCTCCTAGGGCTACAAGACCGGAGTGAATAGACCTCCCTCATCCCAACAGTCTCACTTGGACAAACTCACCATGTTGGTGACAGCCTACCTGGCCATCGTGGTCCTACTGGCACTATGTGTCGGTCTGGAGCTCACGGCACGTCGCCTCACCGCGCCTCAACCCACTCCCTCTGCTGTGGGCACCAACCCTGCTTTCCGCCGCTTCCAGACCCTGTTCCTAAGAGGCTACCTCCTAGCCCTGTGGGCTGACTGGCTGCAGGGGCCATACCTCTACAAGCTGTATCGTCACTACAGCTTCCTGGAGTCCCAGATAGCCATCCTGTATGTCGTTGGCCTGGCCTCCTGTGTGCTGTTTGCCCCCGTGGCTGGCTGGCTCCCTCAGGTAACAATAACGAAGACCACGAAGTAAATACATTGTTAGACTTTTTAAAATGTGTATCCTCAATAATTGTTTTATGTATGTATTGTTGTATGGCTAAGGCAACTATGTGTTTTAAAAATATATATATATTTTTTAAATGCATTAATTCAGGTCCTGGGGCGCAGACAGACCTGCCTGCTCTTCTGCGTAGCCTACTCAGCCTGCTGCCTCACCAAGCTATCCCGGGACTACTTTGTCCTTATCGTGGGTCGCATGCTAGGGGGCCTGTCCACCTCTCTGCTCTCCACAGCCTTCGAGGCCTGGTACGTGCATCGACATGTGAACGCCCACGACTTCCCTAAAGAATGGATCCCCAGCACCTTCACCAAGGCTGCTAGCTGGAACCACGGGCTGGCAGTGGGGGCTGGGCTGGTGGCTAACATGCTGGCTGAGTGGCTCCACCTGGGGCCTGTGGCTCCCTTCCTCCTGGCTGTGCCCTGCCTGGGGGCCTGTGGCTGGGTGGTGCTGACTGACTGGGGCACGGAGGAGAAGGGAGGCCTGGAGAGGGACAAGACGTCCTTGCTTGGTCCTGCTGCTTCAGTGCCCCTGGCCCGGGCATCAGCACGGGCCCGGTTCTGGCGCAGCTGTCAGGAATGTCTCCGCTGTCTGTTATCAGACAGACGGGTGATGCTGCTAGGAGGTGTCCAAGCTCTGTTTGAGAGTGTACTTTATATATTTGTCTTCCTGTGGACCCCGGTCCTGGACCCCCACGGCCCTCCGCTGGGCATTGTCTTCTCCTGCCTGATGGCAGCCAGTATGGCTGGGTCCCTGCTCTACCGCCTGGCCACATCCACCCGCTACCGCCTCCAGCCTGGTCACCTCCTCTGCTTCTCCATGCTGCTTGCATTTTTCTCCTTCTTCATGCTTATCTTCTCCACTGCCCCGGGCCAGCCCAGACCCCGCGAGTCCCTGCTGGCCTTCCTGCTGCTGGAGCTGGCCAGTGGCCTCTACTTCCCCGCTGTCAGCTTCCTCCAGGGGAGGGTGATCCCGGAGGAGAAGAGGGCCGGGGTGCTGGCCTGGTTCAGGCTGCCTCTGCACCTTCTGGCCTGCCTGGGGCTCCTGGCGCTCCATGGAGAGGTGTCTGGGACTGGAGGGGGTGAGAGTGGTAGTGGAACTAGAAACATGTTTGGGGGCTGTGCTGTTATGATGCTAGCTGCACTCTTGGCTGTGGTTAGTCTCTTTACTCTGGGAAGGAATGATGTGGATCTCAGACTAGAGGGGCCCAAAGGGGAGGGAGAGATATGACATTCAGAGGTCTTTGTCCCAACAATGACTTGGAATACAGTTACTGCTTTGTTGACAGATGAAGACTCGTTTGGGAAAGTAAAATGAGCTTTTGAGGGACTGAAACCTGACATTTAATCAACCTAGGATTTACCAATATTAGACAATGATTTAAAATAATCTGGTGTCGGTAAGGTATATATTTTTGGTTACAAGATTTCCTGATATTTATTTGTTTTCGTTTTGTTAACTGGGACCAGCAATTGTTTCGCTATATTGTTGGGTATATGAAGAAAAATATGTTCTGAAGTTATAATGCTGCAGTCTGCGTCATCTCCCTTCTTTTGAAGCACACTTGCATACACACTGACGCACATGCTGGTGTAATAATGTTGTGCCAGTAGGTGGTGCCAGTCTTGCTCCAGGATGTTCTTCATGCTGTAGTGTTTATCAACTGCGTTGTTCAGGGTGTACCACTCAGCCACAGCAGAACGGGGCTTACATCACTAGCCCAGCTGCTCGCTTCGGCAGAAATATCACCCACTCTCATATCATTTAAAACAAGTACAAATATATAAATTCAGTCTTACTGCTTATGATGAAAGCAACTGTGAAGTCAATCAGTGGGCATGTGTAGCTACACTTGAGTTCTTGACATTGTCAGTAGTGTCCAAAAGGGGGGAAAAAATATTATAAATAGCTTGTTGCATGGATGAATATCGGGGCCATTCCATTATCAATGCCTGTTTTGGTATACAAACAGTTGCTATTTTAACCTATGGGGCTTGCTAGGTACATTGTAGTAATTAAACACCAATGTTAAGGGTGTTTAGATTCTGAATGGATACTTAATGTGTCTTGGAGAGGTGTGTATATTTGCCTTGTTCTTTTTCGCTTTCTATTCTCCAGAACCTTCAGTAAAATAGGACATATTGTAAATATGGAATAAATGTGATTTTAATACCGTCTTTGTCATTGTGTGATCCTTTTGAATTGCAGTGATAATGTTAGACAGATTCAGGTTGTGATACTACACATGCACTTGCTGTCCAGTTTATTAGGTAGACCACCCCGTTCTCAAAAAATGGATCGCTCCAACAGACAGTGAGTCACTTGGCCGTGGCTTGTTATATAAAGGGGTGATGGGTTCGCACTCAAAAAGCTTACTTTGTTATTCTATGTGTTTTATTATTTTCACAAACGCAGACGTTTTGGCTTTACAGCTGCCTTCAGTGTGTAGGTACAATTTTCTTTTAATTTGACTATCAGGAATGTGGCTTTTTTTGGGGTCTACCTGTGTAGACATATTAGTCACAAATAAATAGAATTATGGGATTGGGCACGAAGGGCAACTCACAAATCAATCGCCCCAGGTGTCCGCTCACCTAAATGCATCATATCAATTCAAGGACATCAGGCAAAGCCGTTCATAAATATGTGGGGCCAACTCATAAACGACATGCAAAATTTGATATGGACTGTAATTCTTTGTGAATAATTTGTAGACAGGTAGACCGGAAAAGCTTCATCCCTGGCAATCCTGATTAGAAGCACTTGCTGCTCATCTGTGGATCTTTACAAATGCTGTTTTGAATTAAAGAATATTGTACCTCACACACGCTGAAGAAGGCTGTAAAGCCGAAACGTCTGTACTCTATCCCTGATGCAGTGAAAATAATTAAACAGAATAATGAAGTAAGCTTTGTGGCAACTTTTTGAGTGTGAACCCATTTGTTTATCTGAATTCGCAGGTTTTACACACCAGCCAAGCTTCTGGAAGAGCCGTATGGTTCTCTTTTGATTATACAAATCTGGAAGACAGGCATTGAGGTATTCAGTTACTGAGGTTGCTGCAGCACCTCCTGATAAATTGAAATGAAAACATTTATAATAACTTTGACATCACCCCCAACATCTTCCGGCGGCCACGGGCGTGAGGAACGGCATCTCGAAACACAACTTGTTGGTCCTTGTCACGAATGGGCTATTGTAGCAGACTACCACACCGGGATCCACTCCTATCAGCTAAAAACAAGTAGCGGCTCCAGTGGGCACATGATCACCAAAACTGGGCAACTGAGATGTGGAAAAACATTGCCTGGAACATGACGGCAAATTCAGTTTACTTGAGTGGCCCGGTCAGTCCCCAGACCTCAACCCAATAGAGCATCTTTGGGATGAGATGGAACAGGCTTTTCACAGCATGAATGTACCACCATTCAATCTGCAGCAAATGCGCGATGCCATCGCATCAGCATGGACCAACATCCCCGTGGAAGTTTTCCGACACAATGTAGAATGCCCTGAATAATTCAGGCTGTTCTGGAGGCAAAGGGGGGTCTGACCGGGTACTAGATGGGTGTACCTAATAAACTGTCTGGTGTATGTAGATAAAATGCAGGCCTCTTCTACAGTGTTACATGAATGTTTTATTAGTAGGAGCTTCCAGTATTTTCGTGAATGTTAGTAGCCTTTCATGAATGAAAGCCGAACACTGCATCAGTGCATTACCTAAACATAGAACATTTTAAACCACTGATGCTTTTTCTGGCTCTTTAGTTAATGGAGAAAATATATGTGATTTCAAAACGAGAGAAAAAAAAAGGTTTTATTTTTAGCCTAAGTGCTACAGACAGAGAAGTAGAGGGCAAATATGTAACTTTCAGATCACGTATTCCCTTCTACGTCACCCTCTCTCCTTTTTTATTTTTTACTGCAGACCAAATATTCCAGTTCTCTCTGGCCCTATCCTCACATACCGATACAGCATCTGCCCACCCCTTTTTGCTAAGCAGTTTGGTACTGTCCAAGCTTCCCACAGCACTGCTGCTTCACCTGGATGTTGCTAGAATGTTCCTTTTTTGGGGGGTGGGGGGTCTGTGAGAATCCTAACTGCGTGGGCTGTTGGATTAAGCCACTGCTGCAGCATCAGAAGGGGTTTAATCTACGAGAAGCATCAGCAGAGAGAGACACTATTTCCCAGGCTCTATCTTACCCCGTTGTCAGTTCTTTTACTTGACTGTACAAGAACTGCTGGGCATCAAGGACACATACAAGAGAGGATAGAATATCAAAGGAAGGAGGAAAACAGAGCTTCTTTGACTGGAGCAGAGAGATAAATAAAGCCTCATAGTGCCTGCTGCAGACACCAGACACAGTCATTATGACCCAGGGCAAGGTAAGGGCTTTACAGATACATCCTATAGATCTCACTGTATCCTCATTCATTCCCATGCTCATTCTGCAGTAAACCCATAGTCAAAAAAAAAAGGAAGGTTCTTGGCTTATATTTTTTATGTCAGTGCGTGTGGTCCACGATGTTACGTAATCATTGTGGCAGCATGTACGTAGGCTGTACCTGTCGCTCCATCCTCTCACCTGCCTCTGTTGAGGAGCTAATCTCGTTGTGTTGCTCAGTAACGACGCAACGTCTCTTCGGCAGCAGAGAATAATATTGTCATCAGAGAATGGCAGAGTTGACGAAATGACAGCTATATAACTCGATTGTATGGAGATGGAGAGAGGGTAATGTTCAGCCTGCGTCACTATCCTTCAGTCCAGAGACACGGATGAACCCCCCCCCCATTATATATAACCTTAAGTGTTGCTGTTATGCATTGACTCAAAGCTGAGGAAGTTAAAGAAACTGTATTAGCCTACCCATACTAATGACTGTAAATGAGGTCACAACAGATTCCAATTTTTATGTAGGAAATATGGAGAGAGAGGAGAGGGATATTCATTGGCACATTCATTAGCCATCTGGACAGTGTTGTGTAATGATGACTCATTCACTGATCCTGGATCGTCTACACCCACAGTGTGGAGCTATGCTACAGCAGAGGGTTTGTCTAAGGACCGATCTCAGTCCAAATCGTACAGTCAGCAATCAGAGCATCAGATCAGATTTCAAATTAGTCCCAAATTGTGAATCTGAATTCATCGTATTTGCTTTTAAAATGTGGATTTAAAATATATATATATTGTTGTTAAAAAAGGAATTTGGATTTAAAAGTTTCTGCTCAAGTTTCTCAGTTGACTAGTGGCTCATAATCATCCTCTGTTGTTTTATTAAAATGTATTTTTATTTCCAAACAGCTATTTAGTCCTGATTCGTTATCTTATGTACCCTCAGCTTACAGTCGCAAACAAGGCTGCTGAAGCAGGAGAGAAGCAGTATGGCACTTCAAGTGGAGAAGCAGGAGGGCCACCGGCCCCTCCCACCTATGAGGAGGCCACTGGCGCAGGTGAGAAAGGTATGTCAGTGTCGCAGAAAGAACCGTCATTTCTTCACTCCCCTCTCTTTATGAACAAAAGTGTGAAAAAACAACTGACCATTTACTGTGTGTGTGTTTGTGTTGAACTTGTCAGCAGGCATCAGCGGCAGCCCCTGTTACAGTGGGGCTTATCCTAGTGATGGGGAGATGCTCACAGAATTCAGCTGGAGTGATAAAAACATCCGACGGATCTTTATCCGCAAGGTAGGCTATGACTATAGCTATTAGTACATTATTACTACCTTATCACCCTATTACATTGCACTACCTATACAAGCCAATTACTACTATAATACTACCCCATTACTACATTATTACTACCGTATGTTAAGGCCATACAGATACTGTATGCTATTTTTAAGCTGTGTTTTTCATTACCTCCTTTTAGTTGTCTTTTTCCCCCCCGTTACCCCCGTTTAGGTTTACGCCATCTTGATGATTCAACTTCTTGTCACTCTTTCCATTGTGGCTCTCTTCACATTCTGGTACGTGTTCTATAACCTCTAAATACGGATGCCACTCTCCATCCTTCTATAGTTTTACCTGGTCAGGCAATAGATGGTCAGGACAATCGCAGGAAGTCCTACACTTTGATACAGTGATGTTACATCACTGTGCACCAGACATAAACCTGTCACAGGTGCTAGATAGGAAGCAGCAGTTTACCATAACAGGCCTGTTACCATAACAGGCAGGAAAACACACACAGGAACAAGTACTTTGATGAAAATGGGCAAACGTTGCATATTTACAATTATTTTTGGTCCCTTCATCAGTGAACCAGTGAAGAACTACATTCAGTCCAACCCTGGATGGTACTGGGCTTCCTAGTAAGTCACAGCTTTGATCTTGCATACATCATTACTATGTTGATTTCATTCTGAAAGTACTAAAATCTGTGTTATTTCTTCACACAGTGCTGTGTTCTTTGTCACATATATTACACTCGTCTGCTGTCCTGGACCAAGGTGAGTTTACAGTGTTAATGTGTGTGGTGAACACAAGTTCAGTTATTATGATACTAGAGAATGTATAATTTTAGCAGAATTTAACTACAGTACTTATTATGTTTGATTTGTATTTCCTACAGGAGACAGTTTCCATGGAATCTGATCCTGCTCGCCATCTTTGTACGTATCATAGAGTGTTGGAAACAATCCACATCTTTACAACATTTATACACATTGTCCAAAGACTTTGAAGTACTACACATAATTCAGAATCACAGACTTCTCCTCTGTGTGACCCCTCTTTCTCGGTAATGTCTGTTCACTTTGTAATCTCTCCTGTTGCAGACCCTCTCTCTCTCCTATATGACAGGGATGCTATCCAGGTACAGTCTCCCATAGCTGTGTCTACAGTTTGTTTTGTCTCCGTTGTCCGCTATGCTTTGCATGCCTGCTTCTTCAGACTTTCAGTATGGCTAGCACAATGGTTTTTGCAGCCAGTTAAACAGCTAACGTGTTACATTAAATTCAGCTAAGGTCTTGGTGAACAGCTAATAAGTAGAATCAGGTGGGTTAAATTAGTTTTGGGTTGAAAACACGTATGGGTTGGTAAATCTCCAGGAAGAGGTTTGGTGCAGCCCTGCTTTAACCAGTGTCAGTGTCGATCAGATATGCCAAAGGTATACATGGGCTTAGTAACATTGTTATACATTTTAGGCTTGCTTAGTTACTGTGTATTCACCAAAATAAGTCATTAATATGTTATTCCTGTATTTAAAAAAATGGTGTCATTTCTTAGTAAATAAATACTTGGCAAATAATTTCTGTACCATATCTTCCCCCCTCTAATAGTTATTACAACACCAAGTCAGTGGTGATGTGTTTGGGTATTACTGCTATGGTCTGTCTTACTGTCACTCTCGTCAGCTTCCAAACTAAGGTCAGTCTGCCTGTGAAAAAGGGAATTCTATAATTTAATAGGATCTCTGTGCTTCTATGATTCACAATTGGTTATAGGTTGTTATTATTCCTCATGGCCAAGTTACCTTCTCTTTTGCTGCCCTATCTTCCCTTTTTTTTCCTATTCAGTTTGATGTGACATCATGCCAAGGTGTATTGTTTACCTTCTGCATGGTCATGATGGTGTCTGGACTGGTCCTGGCCATTGCATTGCCCTACGGATATGTAAGTTCTAATAATAATAATACACTTTATTTGTAGAGCACATTGTCATACATGAAAGCCTGCAAAGTAAAGTGCTATACATAGCAGGAAGTAAAACTACCCTAATCAGAAACTATATAATGAATGAGGTGAATAAGTAAATGCAGGTGGAGACTAACATGAGGAATTGGCAGCGTTTAGACAGGCTGCCAATTCTGTTCCCCCCCCCCACTAACTAGTCTTTTGACAAATCAGATCAGATCTTTCTCAGAGCTCATCCGATTGGTCAGAAGACCAATTAGTGAGAATAAAAACCCATCAAGCATACAGCTGCGTCAGATCTAATTGAACGTTCACGTTTTCGAGAGATATAATATCAGCTTGTTTTGTGCTCCAGGTGCCCTGGGTGCATGGTGTCTATGGTGCCTTGGGAGCGTTACTTTTTACCATGGTAAGTGTAAAATCTATATAGTCTGTTTTTACTTGACAGTCCACCAATGACAAAGAGAGATGTACAACTACTGTAATACTTCAACTCTTTTCTCCGTTTCAGTTTCTGGCGTTTGACACCCAGCTACTGATGGGGAACAAGCGCTACACAATAAGTCCAGAGGAATACGTCTTTGCCACTCTCAACATCTACCTCGACATTATCTACATCTTCTCCTTCTTCCTGTCCCTGTTCGGAACAGAGAGGACAAACTGAATCCACCTCCAGGCCAGCATCTCAGCTTTTCCATCCAAACACGGCCCGTATTCATAGTCTCAGAGTGGTAGTGCTGATCTAGGATCGGCTTTGCCATTTAGATCACGGTGAAAAGTGTCATACACACAGGGGGGGGGGGGGATATGATCCTAGGTCGACACTACTCGGAGACACGGTATGAATACAGGCTCTGATCTCACCAGATGTACTGTACACAACCCATTGATCCACCACTTCTTCCCACAGTCTCAGCTTAGTGTGATTTTCCTTCCCCCTCTAGCATGATATGGACCTATACTACTTTATTGTCTGCTTAGCTGTCAATCTCCAGAATGTACAGTACTTTTCACCTATAGGGTCGGCGATCTATAGAATTACATTGCTAACGGTAGATAGGTGTGAAAAACACATGCAAAACACTGAGTCTGTCTAAAAGCTAGAACTGTAGGTGTTTTTGTCTTATGCAGATGTGATGTCCTTGCTTTCTCCCGTCTTTTAACAACAACAGTCATGAATGACACTGCTCTACAGGACTATTTATCACCTCTTGTGAAGAGGAACTTAAAAGTATCTTCCCTGAAAGGCATGAATATCTGAATATCTTTCAGTGTAGCAACGTAGACATCATTGTGCTTAGTTCATCAGTAGTGCACTAGGCTACATCCAATTCCATCAGTGCATAACACATTGTGGTGACCCTCAGCTTTAGAGTAGAGCGAGAGAGAGTAAAGTAGTTCCTTTTTTTTGATCCAAACTTGGGAAATTGTTTTATCACTCAGCATCGTCAATAAATCCAAAAAGGACAAGACACGTATCCATGACAAAATAAATTACACACATATTAAGACACATTTAAATCAATGGCATCTGTGCACAGCAAGTCTGTGGTTTGTTGTTTCTCCTCCAGTCTGTCAACTCTTAGCCTACTGGTTGAAATCTCAAAGGAACATAAGATCCGGAGCATGCAGGCAATGCAATCCAATTCTGATTTCATTTGAACGTAGGCAAATTGCTTGGCTTTCCTTAGCTGCTTTAGACGAAACATTAGTTAATCTAGTTGCACTAAAACTGGAGATGTAATGCAATCCTGTCAATATGATGAGCCATAGTCCAATGATGTCAGTAGGGGTTTACTCACCACCCTTCTCTTTCTTTGTAGCATTCTGTTCTGTATTATTCCCTCCATGTTACAATTTTCCAGCTATGTTGGCTGCTATTTAACTCTTTTAAGTTTTTATTTATTTACAGATAGCTAAACGGGAGTCATCCCACTGGGCACAGATGTCAATCCAATGTCTATTCCACATTGGTTCAACGTCCTTTTGTTGAAATGATGTGGAAACAATGTTGATTCAACCAGTGTGTGCCCAGTGGATTGTATTTAGAATCTAAATATATGGCTCTGGGACTGGGTTAAACCAATGATTCGATACATATGCATGTTTTGGGGGCCAATCTTGAAAACCTTTACAATGTGGGGATGTGGAAAATATATGTATTTGCTCCAGTAGTTAGTTATACAGTGCCCTCCATAATTATTGGGACAGTGACACATTGTTGTTGTTTTGGCTCTGTACTGTAGCGCTTAGGATTTTAAATTACACAATGACCATGAGGTTAACATGCAGACCGTCAGCTTGAATTGGTGGGTATTTTCAATCATATCGGGTGAACCATTTAGAAATTACAGCACCTTTTGTATATAGTCACCCCATTTTAGGGGACCAAAATTGTGACAAATTCCCTTTATACGTGTATTAAAGTAGTCAAGTTTAGTATTTGGTCGCATATTCCTAGCACGCAATGATTAAATCAAGCTTGTGACTCTACACACTTGTTGGATGCATTTGCTGTTTGTTTTGGTTGTGTTTCCGATTATTTTGTGCCCAATAGACATTCATGGTAAATAATGTATTGTGTCATTTTAGAATCACTTTTATTGTAAATAAGAAAATAATATGTCTCTAAACACTTCTACATTCATGTGGATGCTACCATGATTACGGATAGTCCTGAATGAACCGTAAATAACGATGAGTGAGAAAGTTAGACGCACAAATAGCATACCCCCAATGCATGCTAACCTCTCACTATTACAATATCAGGGGAAGTAATCATAGTAGCATCCACATTAATGTAGAAGTGTTTAGAAACATTCTATTCTTATTTACAGTAAAAGTGACTCCGAAAGACACAATACATCATTTGCCATTCATTTCTATTGGGCACAAAATAATCTGAAACACGACCAAAACAAACAGCAAATGCATCCAACAAGTTGTTGGTCAAAAGTTAAATGTAATGGTTGCGTGTTGGGAATATGGGACAAAATACTACACTTTTTACTACTTTAATCAAATCAAATTTTATTGGTCACATACACATGGTTAGCAGATGTTATTAAGTTAAATACTTGTACATATATAAGTGACTTTATCCCAATACTTTGGGTCCCCTAAAATGGGGGGGGGGGGGGGGGACTATGTACAAAAAGTGCTGTAATTTCTAAACGGTTCACCCTCTATGCATGAAAATGCACTCAAATTAAAGCTGACAGTCTGCACTTCTAACCTCAAAGTCGTTGTATAATTTCAAATCCAAAGTGCTGGAGTACAGAGCAACAACCAAATCACTGTCCCAATAATTACAGAGGGCACTGTAAATTGATGGCTTAACCTCGTGGCATAATGTTTTTATAGACACTGAAAGAGTTGATATTTTTTTGTAAAAGCAAAGAGTTTTGATTATTGTGACAAGAAAGAGTTAACTTTAAACATGCTTGCAAACTTTCTTGATGTGTACATGGCAAGAAAATAATACTACAGTGTATTTGGCCTGAAAAAAGCGTACATATATTTTCTTAATAAAACCCTGAATGGTTCATCTGTGTATGAAATATGTGGCCTTGGAATAGTCTTATCTGAACTAATTGTACTTAATTTGCTGTTGTAAAAAAAAATGTTTATCTTGGTTAAGTGCGTTGAGTGTTATTCCATAGTGTGTTAGGAAATTAATTTATGTTTACAATTCTTGCTGTAAATAAAATAAAACATTTACTCACCAATCTTCTAGGTTTTTTTGTATCTCCGACACTAAACTAGATACGAGCAACGATTTATATTATATTGACAAGATAATCGAGGGACCGCTCTAACAAATGGACATTTTCCACATTCGACACTCATTTTATCCTCCATAGAAAAATTCCTCACTTTGTGGTCTCATTTTGGCGGACAGATTTCGGATGTAGTAAACCCTCTCGTTCCGCCTCTACTTTTTGATACGAGTTGAACTGACGTTGACTTCGTCAAAGAAGCGCCATGAAAAAAGCATTCCAACCAGCCAATCGCGTTTCATAA
Source organism: Oncorhynchus clarkii lewisi (assembly GCF_045791955.1). Classification (NCBI taxonomy): domain Eukaryota; kingdom Metazoa; phylum Chordata; class Actinopteri; order Salmoniformes; family Salmonidae; genus Oncorhynchus; species Oncorhynchus clarkii. Next base: position 39,752,656 of record NC_092162.1, on the reverse strand, counting down.
TAATTGTATCTATTCAATTTGCTCATCCAATGAAAACGTATCATGGTAGAACGCCAAGGTCGGCCATGTTGTGTGGTTTCCATTAGTTACCACAGCCACAAAGTAAAACTTGGCTATTTCCTACAAATTCATTTGTAAGACATTTGCTTTTTGGTCCTAATTTAAGTTTAGTGTTATACATATGGTTGGCAGTGTGGTTAAGGTTAGGTTTAAAATCACATTTAAAAAATATACATTTTAGAAATAGGGATGTTTTTTTTAACTTAGTGGCTGTGGTAACTAGTGACGACCATGTTGTGGTTTTGAATGAGGAAGAAGCGGGAGAGGTTAGAGGTTATCGTTTAATGAGTTATTTTTTATTTGAAGTACTACATTGAGTTACTTTGGACTTCTTTGCTATTTAAGAAATATACATGGCATTGTCGAATGTGATAGTAGTGATTGAAATCCTAGTCGCTACAGCCACATAACCAGGATTGTTAGCTAGCTAGTTTAGCTAACCACAAGCTAGCTAATTTCAAGGGACGGAGAACGGTAACTTGATAGCTAGCTGGTTAGCAGTGTTGTTTAGCTAACTAGCAACGATTTACTTTCCCCGGTCGAATGACGTTGGGTGGCTTTATGTGCTTTTTCCTGCGCTGGCAGGTGGGTTGGAAGCAACCATAGCGATACACATTTTCGCGGGCGGGAGGTTTTAAACTTCTCTAAACATGTTCAATAAATTTTATGAATTAATTGGAACGGGTTTCGCTAATCTCCGCAATGGAGTACCAGCTCCCGACCAACAAGATAATGATACACACGGAGTACAACAAGGTGGTCGGATAAGGACAAAAAGACCTATCGACTGGTAAGTTAAGGTTATTCTAATGTTAGCTAGCTAACTTATCTGTCATCTATTTGTTGTGTAGTAATCTAACTTGGCTAACGTTAGTAATCTAATAAGCTAACGTTACCTAGCAAATTTAGCTTAGTGTACCTGCTCGTGGTGGCACTGGATGACCTAACTAGATGCTATGTTTAGCTAAATTGTCAACTATGTGTGAGTTGTAGCTAAACTTGCGGACCTGTCTATTTGAGATGGTGGTGAGATTTCGACCAGCCAGTTAGCTACTACTAGCTAGCTAACGTTACAGAAGTATGGCACACTGTCTGACACAGTTGGGTTGAGCAACCAAAGTGCGTACTCAGCAAGACCCGCCGCCGCGGCACTGTCAGTGATTCTCTGGCACATGTTCATGTTGGATATTGTTTCCCCCTGTTTTTATAGTTTGGAGGATGGTGACCAAGATGACCAGGCACTGGCAGTGAAGAGATTTCGGATGGGTAAGCTAACAGCAATCTTGGCTGTGCATTTTTGCAAAAGTATTTGGACACCCTTTCAAATGAGTGGATTAGGCTGTTTCAGCCACACCCATTGCTGACAGGTGTATAAAATAGAGCACACTGACATGCAATCTCCATAGACAAACATTTACAGTAGAATGGTCTTACTGAAAAGCTCAGTGACTTTCAGCATGCCCCGGGAAACTGTAAGTGCCGTTATTGTGAAGTGGAAACGTCTAGGAGCAACAACGGCTTAGCCGTGAAGTGCTAGGCCACACAAGCTCACAGAACGGGAGTGCTGAAGCGCGTGGCGCATAAAAATTGTATGTACTCGGTTGCAACACAAGTTATCAAGTTCCAAACTGCCTCTGGAAGCAATGTCCGCACAAGATCTGTTCGCCGGGAGCTTCATGAAATGGGTTTTCATAGCAGAGCAGCTGTACACAAGCCTAAGAACACCATGCACAATGCCACGTGTCGCTGGCGTGGTGTAAAGCTTGCCGCTATTGGACTATGGAGCAGTGGAAACACGTTCTCTGGAGTGATGAATCATGCTTCATCATCTGGCAGTCCGACGGACGAATCTGGGTTTGGCGGCTGCCAGGAGGACGCTACCTGTTCCAATGCATAGGGCCAACTGTAAAGTTTGGTGGAGGAGGAATAATGGTTTGGGGTTGTTTTTCATGGTTCGAGTTAGACCCCTTAGTTTCAGTGAAGGGAAATTTAACACTACAGCATCAACGATTCTGTGCTCCCATCTTTGTGGCAACAGTTTGGGATGCCCTTTCCTGTTCCAGCATGACAATGCCCTCGTGCACAAAGCGAGGTCAATACAGAAATGGTTTGTTGAGATCGGTGTGGAGGAACTTGACTGGCCTGCACAGAGCCATGACCTCAACCCCATTGAACACCTTTGGGATGAATTGGAACACCGACTGCGAGCCAGGCCAACTCACCCAACATTCCCGGTGCCACAAATGCTCTTGTGGTTGGATGGAAGCAAGTCCCTCTAACATCTAGTGGAAAGCCTTCCCAGAAGAGTGGAGGCTGTTATAGCAGTAGAGGGGGGGACCAACTCCATATTAATGCCCATGATTTTGGAATGAGATACTTTTGGTCATGTAGTGCATGGTTCCCTATCTGAACTGATATGATGTGTTTGTGCATATGACAACAGGGGTCTTCATTGACACAGTGAAGACTGCAGCTGAAGGGGTGAAGAGCCATAGCTCCAACGTGGCATCCTGGGTACGGAATAGTGTGACTCCTACCTTGAGGAACATACTGCCCACTTCCCCAGACCCCCCTCCGGAAGAACACTTTCATGAAGAGCCAGCAAAAGAGCTTCAGCCTGAACCCTCAACTTCTGCACCTCGTCCCTCATCTGTCTGGGAAGAGACTGAGGTATTGGATCTCTTTATGATGTTTCAGGGCTCTTAATTCACAAAGTATTAGTGCTAATCTTGGATAAGTTTTCGAGTTTTAAATCATAATGAATAGGGGGGGCTTGATTATAGATCAGCACTTTTGAGACAGTTTTTGAATATGAGCCCAGATCTAGTAGTAGATTCATATGTATTCATTACTCCAGTTTATTATAGGCCAGCGCTCTGTTATATTCATATTGAACAATGATGCCATTTGTTTTTATGGTATTGTTTTCAGGTCCTTGAGGTGAGGTACTCTGATCCCCTGGATGGGATGTGTGTCGCTCCCTTGACAACTCTGGAATGGAGAAACTCTAAATCAGGCAATACTCTTTTCTAAGAATGTCTATGAAACCATTCCTGCTGCTGGCTGGAAATGTCAGTAATGTTGACATGGAAATGGACTGTTGTTTAATCGACACTTTCTCTCCTCCTCCGTTCACGGCAGAGTCCTTTAGAATTGAAAAGACGATGATAGGATCGAAGGTTTGCAGACGGCAAGTGTGCATGGCTCTCACACATCGTGATGCGCCCAAAACGAATGGGCACTCTGTCAGTCTGCCTCATTCCTCCAGCAGTACCCTTAAGCCATGTCCCTCTACCCGTCTGGGCAGGAGCCACCTCAGAACACCTGCATCAAAAAGGTATGTTCATATGGTCAATAGATCTAGGCCTGCCTTTCTCACTGGGTAAAAAATGCATTCTGCTATTAATCAAGCATTGAAAACCTTGAAAAGGCTTGATTTTTGAACAGGGCCCTTTGCAAGGTTGTTAAAGAGCTTGAATTTCAAAGTGCTTGAAAGTGTTCTATTTCCTGTGCTTGATATGGTTCTATTCACAATAATATGAGTAACATGTTCGGTGCAGTAATTGAATTCTCTCTGTAGCCAGTTGACCTCAGCAGGATGCAGCTCTTTCACCAGCATGTATGAGAAGTCCTTCCCCATCCGCGTTGTGCAGAGTCCTTCACACGGCAGCCCTTCCAACCGCCTCCTCAGAGCCGGGGCTCGCTGCACCGCGCAAGAGGTGAGATACCAGCTACCAGAATATTTATGGCTCCCACTTGCTGAACTTTTGCTATTGGTGCTGTTTTCAAATAACGCTATTATGTAACAGCGTTATTTGAAAACAGCCCAATGGCTAAAAGGATCCAGGTATTCTCCAGGTATATTCAGGACTACGTGATAGAAGCATGGTGTAACTGAACTTCCCTCTGGGGAAAAATACTTATTCTATTGTGTCTATCCGTGTGTGTGTCTCGACTAACATAAGTCCATATAGATACAACAGAATAAGTATTTTCCCCCAGGGGGAAGTTCAGTTACGACCTGCTCATATCACGTAGTCCTGAGTATACCTGGAGAATGTTGCCTCTACCTCATATCCAAGCTTTATTTATAATATAGATTGATGGGTCCTCTCTGTGTTGCTCCAGTCTGTCTGTGAGGAGGAGAAGATTGTGTACAGACAGCTGCTGGCCATGGTCTCAGGTGGCCAGTCCTTGTCGTTCCACAACGGCAGCCCCCATGGCTTTCCGCGCTCACACAGAGACTTGTGAGTACAACAAGCACACCGCTAATGCTACAGTCCTCTCGCTCTCCTCAAGTCCCCGAGGATGACTGACAGTTCAGTCGTGCTCAAGGACCTGTACTCTCACGTTGATGCAACCACACACGTTTTTATCAGGAAATCTACCCTTTTCTACTTCTCCCCGGGGTTTGATTGTCCTACGTCTTGGCCATTTGGTGTGCTGGTGCTCCTTTCTTATAATCGCTCTCTCTCGCTCTCTCAGCACCAGCTTCCTGAGCACCAGCAGGCATCTGCTCCAGTGTTCGTCCCCTACGGAGGCAGGAGATGCCTCCGAGGGCCCCAGTGAACCCCCAAGCCCCCGTCCAGAGTTCAGCCAGGGCTACAGCAACATCCCCAGCCCAGGGAAGGGCTCCTCCAGTGGGGCAGGGAACCACACCTGGGCCCCCGACTCAGACCTCAGCCCCAGGGGACCAGAGACACTACAGTCTGCCCCCTCTCCAGCTACCCTACAAGACACCTCTTCTCAGGACACACAATCATCAGGTGAAAGGTCTTAGCCCGTTTCCACTTCATCAGAGTTGATGTAGTAGTTTATTGACCCCAAGGAGGGACATTGATTTATCACCACCAGCAGTATACAGCTGTATACAGAGACAGGACATGATAACGCCGCAGTGCCATCTTTAGTTTTATGTGTTGTGTTTCTATAAAAGCCTGTTTGTCTCTCTTGTACTAATTTGGACCATGGCTTGTTCTGCAGCGCATGATGGGGACTCCGTAATCATTGTGAAAGAGCAGAAGGGCAAAAAGCCATGCAGTTCAAGGTATGTGTTTTGAATCGTTTGTTGGTGTGCGTTATTTACTTTGTGTTTCCCATCTAGCCTGGTTACTCTCTGTCTGTCTCTCCAGTGTGCCATGCTTCCAAGCTGAACTCTGGATCAAGGAATTGTAAGTTCCTTAATTTGTCACCATTCCTTGATAAATTCATACGGCGTATCTTGCTGTGCACCTGTGCATACTGGATACAATTGAAATCCTCCTCTAGCTCATTCTAGAAGTCCTCAAGTCGGATGTGTGTGTCTGTGTTTTCCAGGACTAGCATGTATGACTCTCGTGCCCGGGAGAGACGGAGGCAGATCGAGGAGCAGGAGGCCCTAGCTGCTCAGCTGCTGAGACAGGTAGTTAGCATCCTCTTCTCTGCCCTCAATGGTGTGACGTCAGCCCTCATGTCTATACCGAGTCCCACATTTACCACCGATGCGGCCATTGGGAAAATATAGGAAGTTTTCCCCTCTATGCTTCGTTCAACCTCCTAGGTTATTAACTATATGAAATGAGGATGCTCTTTTACACGGGGAGGACCGCTCTGAAATCAGCATTCAACTCAACTTGTCCTGATAAGCCTGTACTCAATAGAAAATGATTTGGTGGTCTGTCTAACCCTCCTGTCCTGTGGTCTGGTCCAGCGTCTGTCAGATGACAGCCAGCTGGGCAACAGGTCCGTGGAGCTGCATGTCAGAGTCCCTCTGGAGAAAGAGGTTCCTCTGGCTCCTCTCGTCGAGGGACCCAAACCCTCCGAGGAGTTCCCTGAGCTCACCGAGGTACAATTCACCGTTTGTTTTTAGTAGCCCCGTATGTTGTGCCTATTTCTGCACTTTGCGTTTGTGAGCCAGCTCATTACCAATAAAATTGCATTGCAATAATTGTACTAAGTGTGTTTTTAAATAAGTGAAATGGATTTGCTCACTGTGTGCGTCAGGAATGTACATAGCGTGCAGCCTTTAGCTGAGCCAACATGTTTGTGTGTCTGTGGCCAGGATATGGAGGGGGAGGTGTGCCGGGCGCTGAGGGGAGGCAGCCAGGACGAGATGCTGAGTGAAGGATTCAGACTCACCATCACACGCAAAGACCTCCAGACACTCAGCCACCTCAACTGGCTCAACGACGAGGTGAGAGCACGTCACACGCTGCTTCTGTTTATATTGCCGTCTCATACCTCTGTTTTTGGAGGCGGCTAGTCATTTCTTCTCTCTGTGTGTCTGTGCCTATACAGACAAGATAATAACTAATACAGAAGGTGTTTATCCGTGGCTCTATGCTGTTTTCTCTGCTTGACCCCTGCTTCCTCTTTCCAAGGTGATCAACTTCTACATGAACCTGCTAGTGGAGCGCGGGAAGGATCCCGGCCTGCCGACGGTCCACACCTTCAACACCTTCTTCTTCCCCAAGCTCCGCAGCGCAGGCTACTCTGCCGTACGCCGCTGGACCAAAAAGATGGACATCTTCTCAGTGGACGTCATACTGGTGCCCGTCCACCTCGGGGTGCACTGGTGCCTTTCTGTGAGTTAACATACAATATATTGTACTTTGCTGCTGCCTGTCTACCTGGGGGGGGGGGGGGGGTACAGTGGCCTGGCCTGGTTATGCATCCACCATAGTTGCTGGAGCCATGCTGGGAAAGGACTATGTGAAAATGGAAAAAAAATCGGAGCCAGCACAGTCCGGTTTAGATTGGTTCTATAGTGGGAATCACACTAGACAGAATCTGTCATGTGATGTTTATATTGACTGTTATATATTATATTTGTAATATTAAAAAAAATATATATAATAATTCTCTCAGGTGGTGGATCTCCGTAAGAAGACTGTCACGTACTTTGATTCAATGGGAGGGAACAATGACGAAGCCTGCAGGATATTGCTGCAATACCTGCAGCAGGAAAGCAAGGACAAGAAGGGCAAAGACCTGGATACGTCAGAATGGACTCTGCAAAGCAAGAAACGCAACGTACGTGTTACACTATATCTAACCCGAGATCTCTCTCAACTCAACATGCTTTGACACTTCACTGGTAGATGTTTCCGTCTTTTGAAAAATGGATCTCAAGCCATTTCTCCCAACAGGAGATTCCTCAGCAGATGAACGGAAGTGACTGTGGAATGTTCACCTGCAAATACGCTGAGTACATCACCAAAGACAAGCCAATCACATTTACACAAGTAAGTACTTCAACCGCCAAGCTGCCACTGTGTCTGTTGGGGGGGGGAAAGGCCTGTGTTTAATACCATCTTGAGGTGTTTTGAAATGTTTTATTTGATAAAATGTTGAATTTGGCCTTTACTACTATAGCCTATAACGCAGTGAATAACACATTCATAAATGGCAAAAAAGACAGTCCAAAAAATGTATGTGGTGTCAGTGTCTGTCCTATATCTAGGAGATAAACAAAAAATATTTCCTCAGCCCTTTTCTTTTTTTTGACACGCATTTAACCCCTTATTTTTGTAGGCACAAAACTACCTCCATACTTCCATTCATTTGTTTGGGTTAGCTTCAGACGAGTCCCGTGCCACCTGTGGGGGTCATAGAGCAAAACGGAGAACACCATCGTGTTCGTGAGAGTCAACTTTCAATGGATGGTTCATATTCGTTTTCTAGGCCTAACCGTTCGGACCTAAGGATTCATTTTGTGAGAAGACTGATTTTCCGGGATGTTTCATGGTCTGACAAACACTGATGCGATGGATTGAGATGCAGCCCATGCAAATAAAGGGATATCTTTAGCTTAAACTGTTGGATTTTGATGGATTTTATTATTATATTACTTGGATTGACGTATGGGTGTGTCAATAGACTCTAAAGCAGCCCTGTTCTATATTTGGAATACTGGCTGTATTTAGAATGCACTCCATATGTTGCCAAAGCAATTGAATTGATCAGTATTTCTCCCTGGTTATACGGACAGACTTGCGTTTTGAAATGCAGGGATCAATCAGGTAGCGCGAGGTAGAGAGATGCTGGGAAATTCCACCAGAGCAGACTGGCCTAAAGCTTTTTTGACCTGGCACTTGTAAGAGACCGCTGTTTATTTGCTCAAATGTGATGCCCGGTCACTATAAGAGATTGGCACTTGTTGGCGACTCTGCTTTTAATGGAAGTGTAACGGTAAGCATGAGCATTCCTCAAACAGAGCAACTAGTGGTAGGGAGAGATGAATAACCCTGTGGAACGGGACATCACTCGGGAACAGCAGAAGTGGCCAAAGGGTAACCTACCACGCAATTCATTGACAACGAGCATCGTTTGCCACAGTGCCTGTAGCTGCGGTAGTAATGGCTTTCCTTCCATTTCTCACCGTAGTATGAGAAGTACAAAATAACAATGTGCCTGTCGCGTTACCCATCCTCTGGCTGTAGTCCAATGTGGAGTAGTACTGAAGCACGATATTGCATAATAGCAGTTTGGTAGCTACATTACTTCAACTGCATTGCTTGACCAATATTTTCCATCTCTAACGTTACCACAATGAAGAACGATGGCAAGTTGGACTTTTACGTTGTTTTTTAATTATTTTTTAATGAAGGGAAGGCAAGCTTGCAAATTTTTTTTTTTGTTTGTACATTTGCAGAAACGTTAAATGCTTTAGCTAGAATCTTTTAAATCTGCCCTGTTTGCTCAGGAGTCCCTAAAACACGAATTACAATTCATACAAATGTCAAACGCCCATATATTGTGGAGGGGGGGCATTGGGATTGAGCCTATGAGTTACTAACTCAGTATTTAACTCCGTATTTCCCTTCCCTCCAATTGACAGAAACACATGCCCTACTTCAGGAGACGCATGGTCTGGGAGATATTGAATCGGAAACTATTGTGATGAAATTGGGACGAGATTTCTGAACAGGTCAAGAGCGAGGAAATGTCTGAAATGACAACGGTGACAACGGTGCCCATGACGCTGTGGCTGTTCCATTGCAGGAGGATACATTTATTGCAACCACAACCTCCTGTGTATTAGCAAGCAAAGGTCTCTCTTTCAATTTGGGGGTTGTTCTCATTTTACAAATGATACTCTGAGATGTTCCCGTCAGAGGATCCCGTCTAGTGAAGTTGGGCCAACCAGTGCAACTGCTTGTATTTTTGTCACTGTCGATATTTTTGTAAACTACTCAGAAGTATAATTCGCCGAGAGCTTGGTGATGTGATGACTGTTAACACCTTTTATTTTTCTAGTCTACGGTCAACACCCCTTACCTGGATCAATAAACTGGTTAAATGAGAGAACAGAGTTTGAGATGCAGTGACATTCTTTGCTTTATATCTGGAAACCCACATTTGATAGTGGCTTTTAGCTAAATGGAAAATATATGCAACTGACCTCAGAGTATAATTTGTAAAAGGGTAGGCCTAGATATGGCAGTGGTGTGTTTCCATACATTGAGGTGACACGAGTATCCTCATTGGTTAATTGGACCCCATCAACAGATAAGCAGCCGTGATGCTTCCTTGACCGAGAGACCTGTTATTCCAAGACTAAATTGTGTAACCTGAAATGTAAAGTCTATTTTGTTTTAATAAGCAAAGCAACAAAACAAAAAAACGTTAGTGCATTTTTCTCTGGATATTTTCAACATGTGTATATACTGATGAATATACAGTTTCTTGGATAATGTATTTAATATACATTTTGTACCTTTTTATTATCTGTTTTGTATCTAGAACAAAGTCTTTTTAGAAATAAATTCCTCAAGTATTGTGTGTGTGCATCTGTTTGGAAAGGTGTACTTTACATGACATACACACTTGGTAATAAAATTCCTTTTAATTAAAAAAAAATGACCTAGTTCAAAAATAACATCAATCCCCAAAAAAATAATTTAGAAAAGCTGTTAGTCTAGAAAGGGGGATTTTTTTTTTTTAAAGGCTGTGTTTAAAACACCGCCATAGACCTGCTAGTGTGGCACGTAAGGGCAAATTAATGATTGACAAAAGTGAAAAAGATTGTACATGATTGCTTTATAATGGACTTGATAAAGCCAGGGGATAGTAGATGTTAAGGCTGTGAGCCAATGACTGAAATGTGTTCCTTTTTAACCTGACATGACGTTGGTGACTTATTGCTGGACGGAGCTTCAACTAATATTTCCTCCCTCTTGTTGGCATTGTACAATGAAAGACAAAGCAGTAGAGCCCACTCCTACGCAACCTTTAAAATCCTAAATTAGCAGCAAGATGTTTCAAGTGGACTTCATGTAAATGATTGTCTGAACTACGGCAAAGGGCAAGGGCATTCTGACATCTCAAACTAATGCTGAATATTTTTTGATTTCAACTCAAATCTGGAATGATTATGTCCTCAAAATTAAATGAGTGTAACAAACATTAAATTGTGGTTTCCTAAGACTGATACTACGTGAGCGTAAATATTACAAGAAAATAATTCCTGTTTTATCAAACACTTTGCAGACAGTGCATAAATGTTTCCAGATAGCAATTTAGTGTGTAGCACCCTTTTTAAATCCTCTCTTGATGAAATCTATAAGGCATTTCTGATAATATTCTTCCTACCACAAATTAAATCATGACACAATTCATAAAGCTTATTACTAGTGTCAACAAACCTTTTCATGTACAGTCACAAATCAAGGAAAAAGAAAGAACTACAGATGTATTCTAAACCAAGCATTGATCACTTGGAAATGTCTGAATGTCTACCGGATGATGTCTTTGGTAACAAACAAAAAAATCAACAACCAATATTATTGGTTGACCAAGAATAAGGACTGTGTATCTGGATGGACAAGGTAGTCAGTGTCCCATTTTTAGGAGATGGTGTGAGGCCTTTAGCAAGATAGCCGAGTGATTTTTCTCCAACCTCATGAACCATGCTGTACATGGTAACACTTTATTTGGATAGTCCACCTGTCAATGCTTTTTCTACAGATGGTCATACTATCACCGATTTAAGGTTAGGGTTAGTAGACAGCCTGTAGAGCATATACAGATATTCCCTTCTATGCAGCGATCTCACTGTCATTTTGATGAACAGCGAGGCGTGTAGTCTTACAACTAAACGTTTTGGATGAACTCAAATGAAAGCCACCAATCGCAGAATGCTTTCAAAAGTCACTATTGACAAACAAACAGCCCATTGTCACCTGAAAAAGTTCTGAAATTCATCTATAGCGTAAGTATTGCATTATTGTGGATGTGTGTGTGTGTTTTATATTTTTTTATTGCATAGATCACTGGCCTTTTTAAGAAACAAAACAGTCTGATTGGATGTTTGACCTGGGATTTAGGCCTGGTTTGTGAACGTTTGACGGAAGAGTGAAGCTATGGAGACAGTACCCGCTGTGACTGTGCGGGGCAGCCTGGAGAACCATAGAAGTTAAGAGCTTAGAAAACGTCTCCGAATCTTGCACACGAACACTCAGCTGACTTTACATTGCTCTTGTTGGGTAGGAGGTATTGTTACTTTTCACACCGCATTCCCTAACCACTGATTTAGTGACTACTCTACCACGTAGGACACATTTCTGAAATCATTTCTAAGAGGCATTACACTTAGAGCTCGATTCAGTCAGCGAAGCTGAAGTTGTTACGGATTGCGCAATAGACATTTAATGGTCATTTCCAATTGAGCCAACATGCAGCGTTTTCACATTGCCTTTAAATTTCAATTTGGATTGAACCGAGCCCATAATTATCTTGGAGTGATGAGTAGTTGAGCACACCTCTTTAAAACGGTGAACGTGCCAAAACTGATGACACAGACTGATTTGAAATCTCTCAAACATTTAGAGCATTTTCCATGTGATTGAAAATTAAAACAGAGATTGAGAACAAGAAAAACCAAAAATGACTAATGACAGACATTATTCCAAAAGAGCCAAAAAGCCAACAAATCTTTCAAAAACAAATCTACTTGTCCATAGAAACATGTAACCACTCACTGCACACTACAAAAAAATAAAATGTATCAATCTGAAAAGTATTAAATCGAATAAAAAAGATCTCACAAACTTTCTTTAAATAAAAAAAAAACAGTCACTCAGAATCAAAACAAAACCGAATAAACAAAAACAGAGGCATCTATTAACAGACAGAGAGAAAGTAGCGTTGGATCTCGAATTTACTTGTTTAAACTACGAGCGCAACACTCAATAATGTGAACTCCTGACAACAACTTTGGGTCTGTTTAAAAGGGTAGCAGCTTAACCCACTAAAACCAAATGTAAAGACTTATTTATGTTGTTGGTTGGCATTGGAGAAATATAAGATTAAATTCCCCAAATATAACCAGCAACTAAATGTATTTCATGTCAAATTGAATCATGCATATATATATATTTTTATTCCCTGCATGATTTTATTATAATTGGCCAGAATCAGGAAATAATCAATTTAATGTTTGATTGTCTTAAGCTTTATTTCTAAATATCTATTTAGATTCTGAGAATTATTGTGAGAATTTCAACTAGGGACCCAAGTGCTAAAAACGGTATCTGAGTTGATAGTACCAGATATGACACCGTCTATGATCTAAGTAACTTAAGCAGTTGGTTCAGCCTTCTCTCGTCACAAATGTACCAGTAAAAACACTGTGAAGTGAACAAAAACAACAATGGAATTGTGAAATGAACAAAAAAAATATTTGATTAGTGACTTTTTGAATCTATACCAAAAAAATACAGGTGAAAAGCTTACAAATAGATGATGAAATGAAAAACGAAATCAGCATATTTTACAAAAAAAAAGTACAGCTAATCGACAACGCATGTTGTTGTAACTTTTATAATCCTGATTTCATTCTGACTCCCCAGAATATTTAGGAAAATAATTTGTTAATATGTGCACAAAAAAAAAATCCTGTGTGTGGTTTCTCTTTCTTCGACTGTAGAGTCATGTTCTGTGGTCAAAATAGATGCCCCATGTTCTGTTCGTTTTCACAGTATCCATTCATCTGTATTCAAGAGTTTACCATAACCTCTGATTTTGAAATATCCTTTTGTCCATAGTGTGACTGTCTGGTGCTTCTGTCCAGAGTCACTATGCGCTGAGCTGTACGGGACCGCAGGTGGCCCAGGAAATAGACTCTAGTATAACCCACCTGTCCCTCCTCTTCACTTTCTAAGCTGATAGGAGTAACCTGTGTGTTCTGTGGGAGTCTCCAGGGAAACCTGTTGCTGCTGGATGGCACTTTCCTGTAAACATATTGAAGAAGAATTCATCAATCAATCGTCAGTAAAGAGACCAGTTGTTTCATACCACATTATAGTTTTACATGTGTAAATGCAACACATTTTCCCCATGGGGACAATAAAGTCAGTGAAGTCAATTGTAGTAGGATGTTTCTTACCTCGACTGAAACAGTGGTCTGAGGCACTTGGGTGTACTGGGGGATGTAGGTTCCTTGCATAGATGTGTTTGCAGGCATATACTAAAATAGAGAGGAGGAAACTGTTAGAACGTAATCATCAGGGGCACAACTTCCACTGGGGACGGGGACGGGACATGTCCCCCCACCCACATTCTGAAATTGCATTTGTTTTATCATTGGAATGTGATACAAAATGAGGCAGCGTTGTGCTTTAGGACCATGTGGACGCCTCCAAGCGGCCGGGTAGGCTGTTTGGAGTGTTTATCCGACTGGATAAAAAAATAGAGAGAGAAAAAAAATTGATTATGCCCCCCCCACTTCTTAAACCAAAGTTGCGCCCCTGGTAATCATTCTAGAATTGTATTCACATTTGTCTCTTTTCTGAGTAAAACTATCTTCATTGAGGGATAGAAAGTGGCATAATGGATGGCACTGACAACACAATGTCTTTGTCCAAAGTATCTACTGTATGTCTAGACAGTAGTGTTCCGTTGGGACTGACCGTGCCACTGCTGCCCATAGAGAGGTGGCTGAGCTGCTGTGTGAGAGGCCCCATCATAGGGGTTGGCTGGATGGACATGGTATGGTCCATGCCTGGCGTCAGGACTTGGCCCTACGGACACACACACACACACACACAGAGTTAACATTCACATAGACAAACAAAAATGCACGTATGCATGTATGCACATACACACACAATTGTTTGTCACGCAGCTCAAACATTGAGTGCAAACATCACACAGTGTCGGTATGTTTATGTTTAACAGGTGTTTCTCTCAGACACAGAAAGTGAGAGACAGGAAGATCACACTGATTCACTAATAGGCAGTAACAGACCCACAATAGCAGTGGGTAAAACTCACTGAGGGCTGCATGAGGTACGACTGATGATGATGCATCCAGGACTGTGGACTGTGGATCTGCAGCGGAGAAAAAAAGACAGACACACAACATAAGATATGTGCTCTCTGCAAATGTTCAGAATTAAGCAATAAGGGCCGAAGGGCTGTGGTATATGGCCAATATACCACGGCTAAGGGCTGTTCTTAGGCGCAACGCGGAGTGCCTGGACACAGCCATTGGCCGTGGCATTATTGGCCATGCACCACAAACCCCCGAAGGGCCTTATTGCTGTTAGAAACTGGTTACCAATGTAATTAGAGCAGTAAAAACAAGCATTTTGTCATACCCGTGGCATACAGTCTGATATACCACGGCAGTCAGCCAATCAGCATTCAGGGCTCGAACCCGCCCAGTTTATAACAATAAATAAATCCTCTGTACACAGTAATATATCCACAGAAATACAACAGACGGACCTGGTAGGTATTAACAGGAGAGTGCATGTAGGGGATGAGGGATGTCTGAGCGATCATTCTGTTAGGGGCCATACTGTAGGGAGAGGAGTAGAACCTGCAGACACACAGAGAGAGAAGAAGAAGAAGAAGAAGAAACCCATCACGTCCCTGCTGTACATATGTCCAGGATCATCTCATTGAGGTTTTAACACCTTTGATCAAACCGACAGCGTCGCGGCGCAAAATGGTACGCGGCATCATCTGGCTGTGTGCGCGACAAAAGTTTGGCATTCGCCTTCTGCTACCATTTCTGTCAAGCCGCATACGCCTACAGTTTGACGCACCACACGGCGCGCACCGCCACTGTCTCCGCAACGCTGCAAGGCGTTGGAACGGTGTACCAAAATGCAATGACTGCCGTCGGTGTGGTGGAGGCGTTGGTGGAGTATTCGCTCACCCGTTCTGTAAGGCTGTGGTGGGGTCATAGGTCAGTGTCAGTCCTCCCTGTGGTCAAACACATTCAGATACAATGCAGTAAGCACACATACAGTAATACATGCGTTTGAATGAGAAATATCTAACCAGAAAGAAATTGAGACAAAAAATCCCGCTTGAGCTTTAAAGTAACTGTCTCACTTTTAAAAGTCCTATACTCGTATTTGTGGCCAAAGCATAAATTGGAGAGAAAACACTTCAAACTTGTATCTCAAACCGACCATTTAAAAAATGCTTGCTATTTCCTTGTAGAAGATGAAGCAACACAGTTACTTTAATGTCACTGTACTTAAAAACAGTTGAAAGTACCTGAATAGCCTTGGTGAAATGGCAACAAGAAAGACTACAGGGAAGATGGCAGACTGTTGACTGTCTGAATGATAACTCACCGTTTCCCCATCTGTTGTCCAGGGACGGCCATTCTGCAGGTACTTTCCCTGGCTCTGTCTCTTCTTCTGTCCTCCGTCTGCAAACTTACACAACAGGGGTTCCAAGGGCACTGGGAGGAGAGGAGAAGAAGAGGGTTGAGTGACTGTGGAGCACTGAAGGGGTATAATCTGTGTGTTTATACTGTATATTATACATTATAAACTGGGTGGTTCGAGCCCTGAACGCTGATTGGCTGGCAGCTGTGGTATATCAGACCGTATACCACAGGTATGACAAAACAGTTATTTTTACTGCTCTAATTACTTTGGCAAACAATTTATAATAGCAGTAAGGCACCTCTGGAGTTTGTGATATATGGCCAATATACCACGGCTAAGGGCTGTGTCCAGGCACTCGGCATTGTGTCGTGCTTAAGAACAGCCCTTAGCCGTGGTATATTGGCCATATACCACCGGGCCTTATTGCTTAATTAAAATATGATAGTGAACCAAGATACTGTGGAAGATCTAGCCTTTCTGTTGCTCCTGACCCTTTCAACCAAGGCATCATACAGAATAAACTTTGTTCTCAAAAGAAATTGAAAACATGATGAGATAAAGATGACTCACCAGGTACTCCAGGTGGAGTCTTGATATATTTGCCATTGAAATGTTGAATGATAGTCTCACATTTCTCTGTTGACTCCATCCTGCAAATAAAACTTGATTTACAGGATGCTGTACGATCCCCAGTAACCAGCAGAGGGCTCAGCAGACAGGTGAGTTTACCAGGGGCACGTCAAGCAGGACACAATGTTTTGGAACGCTCAGAGAGAAATAGGCTATGTAGAACAAACATGCCTCTCTAACATACAGAATCACATCACCTCTATTCATGGCATTTCTATCTGCAATGTTCGACAACATTTGGCAACTGAATATGACCCTGGCAAGCTAGCCATGCCTTGACAAAGCCAAGATATATATGATCATAACATTGCATTTGTCAATAAATGTTTAAGTGTGGAGATACAGTGGGGCAAAAAAAGTATTTAGTCAGCCACCAATTGTGCAAGTTCTCCCACTTAGAAAGATGAGAGAGGCCTGTAATTTTCATCATAGGTACACTTCAACTATGACAAACAAAATGAGAAAAAAAAAATCCAGAAAATCACATTGTAGGATTTTTAATGAATTTATTTGCAAATTATGGTGGAAAATAAGTATTTGGTCACCTACAAACAAGCAATATTTCTGGCTCTCACAGACCTGTAACTTCTTCTTTAAGAGGCTCCTCTGTCCTCCACTCGTTACTTGTATTAATGGCACCTGTTTGAACTTGTTATCAGTATAAAAGACACCTGTCCACAACCTCAAACAGTCACACTCCAAACTCCACTATGGCCAAGACCAAAGAGCTGTCAAAGGACACCAGAAACAAAATTGTAGACCTGCACCAGGCTGGGAAGACTGACTCTGCAATAGGTAAGCAGCTTGGTTTGAAGAAATCAACTGTGGGAGCAATTATTAGGAAATGGAAGACATACAAGACCACTGATAATCTCCCTCGATCTGGGGCTCCACGCAAGATCTCACCCCGTGGGGTCAAAATGATCACAAGAACGGTGAGCAAAAATCCCAGAACCACACGGGGGGGACCTAGTGAATGACCCGCAGAGAGCTGGGACCAAAGTAACAAATGCTACCATCAGTAACACACTACGCCGCCAGGGACTCAAATCCTGCAGTGCCAGACGTGTCCCCCTGCTGAAGCCAGTACATGTCCAGGACCGTCTGAAGTTTGCTAGAGAGCATTTGGATGATCCAGAAGAAGATTGGGAGAATGTCATATGGTCAGATGAAACCAAAATATAACTTTTTGGTAAAAACTCAACTCGTCGTGTTTGGAGGACAAAGAATGCTGAGTTGCATCCAAAGAACACCATACCTACTGTGAAGCATGGGGGTGGAAACATCATGCTTTGGTGCTGTTTTTCTGCAAAGGGACCAGGACGACTGATCCGTGTAAAGGAAAGAATGAATGGGGCCATGTATCGTGAGATTTTGAGTGAAAACTTCCTTCCATCAGCAAGGGCATTGAAGATGAAACGTGGCTGGGTCTTTCAGCATGACAATGATCCCAAACACACCGCCCGGGCAACGAAGGAGTGGCTTCGTAAGAAGCATTTCAAGGTCCTGGAGTGACCTAGCCAGTCTCCAGATCTCAACCCCATAGAAAATCTTTGGAGGGAGTTGAAAGTCCGTGTTGCCCAGCAACAGCCCCAAAACATCACTGCTCTAGAGGAGATCTGCATGGAGGAATGAGCCAAAATACCAGCAATAGTGTGTGAAAACCTTGTGAAGACTTACAGAAAACGTTTGACCTCTGTCATTGCCAACAAAGGTTATATAACAAAGTATTGAGATAAACTTTTGTTATTGACCAAATACTTATTTTCCACCATAATTTGCAAATAAATTAATTAATAATCCTACAATGTGATTTTCTGGATTTTTTTTCTCGTTTTGTCTGTCATAGTTGAAGTGTACCTATGATGAAAATTACAGGCCTCTCTCATCTTTTTAAGTGGGAGAACTTGCACAATTGGTGGCACAATTGGTGGCTGACTAAATACTTTTTTGCCCCACTGTTTACATGATACAGTACGCAGGAATCTATTTTTTGCATTTCCTAAAGTAGCTGTGACCTAAGACTTTATTTCAGAGGTGTCAAAGTTGGTTACCTGGCAAAGCCCACTCCTCTGCTGGTGCCGTTGGCGTCTCTGAGGATGCGTGTAGAGATGACCTGACTGAAGGGCTTCAGTATATTCTCCAGCTCCTGCTCATCCATGGACACAGGCAGGTTGGAGATGTACATGTTAGTGGGGTCCTGCTCCTGTTGCTGTGGAGGGAGGGAGGGAGGGAGGGAGGGAGGGAGGGAGAAATACAAGGTTAAATTTGCTCGTCCATAGACACAGGCAGGTTGGAGAAGCACAGGTTAGTGGGGTCCTGCTCCCGTTGCTGGATCACAGACAGGGAGAAGAGAAAGAGCGGCCTTTAACAACATACACACTTGCCTTTCTAAGCTTGACGACGTTTTGAGGAGGCTGTGGAGTGGAAAGAAGGGCACTGGAGATGTAGAGGAAAACTATTCTAGGGAGAATGTTCTTTTAATGTTACCTGTAACATTCCCTTAATGTTTGAGTGTCCAGTTTTCCGTAAGTTAGGGGAACATTTTGCATCTATGTTAGCAAAATCCTTCTGAGAATCTTTTTTGGGCATGGTTTGGTGTTAGAGTTAGGAAAACAGTCTCTTAATGTCAAACAGAACATACACCAACCAAATGTTATTTATCACATGCGCCGAATACAACAGGTGTCGACTTGAGCGTGAAATGAGCCCTTTCCCAACAATGCAGAGTTAAAAATATATATTTTTAAAATGGAAATAGTAACACAATAAAATAACAATAACAAGACTGTATTCAAGGAGTATTGGTACCGAGTCTATGTGCAGGGGTATGGGGTACTTGAGATAATTCAGGTAATGTGTACATGTAGGTAGGGGTAACGAGGCAATCAGGATAGATAATATACAGAGTAGCAGATAGATATATACAGTATGTGAAAGGTGTGAAAGTGTGTCTATGTGTGTGTGGCATCAATATGCATGTGTGTGTGTTTGTTTTGTGTGTGTGAGCGTATGTAGCCTATGTGTGTGTTGGAGTGTCATTGTAGTATGTCTGAGTGTGTGGGTAGAGTCCAGTGAGTGTGCATAGAGCCGGTGCAAGAGGGCCAGTGCAGATAAAAAGGGGGTCAATGCAAATAGTCAGGGTAGCCATTTGATTAACTGTTCAGTAGTCTTATGGTTTGGCGGTAGAACCTGCTCAGGAGTCTTTTGGTCCCAGACTTGGCGCTCCGGTACCACTTTCCGTGTGGTAGCAGAGAGTACAGTCTATGACCAGGGTGGCTGGAGTGGTTAACACTTTTTAGGGCCTTCTTCTGACACCGCCTGGTATAGAGGTCCTGGATGGCAGGTAGCTCGACCCCAGGGATGTACTGGGCTGTTCTCATTACCCTCTGTAGCGCCTTATGGTCGGATGCCAAGCAGTTGCCATACCAAGCGGTGATGCAGCAAGTCAAGAAGCTCTCAATGGTGCAGCTATATAACTTTTTGAGGATCTGAGGGCCCATGCAAAATCTTTTCAGCTTCCTGTGGGGGAAGAGATGTTGTTGTGCCCTCTTCACGACTGTGTTGGTGTGTTTGGACCATGATAGGTCCTTAGTGATGTGGACACCGAGGAACTGGAAGCTTTCAACCCACTCCACTACAGCTCTGTCGATGTGAATGGGGACGTACTCTGCCTTCCATTTCCTGTAGTCCATGATCAGCTCATTTGTCTTGCTGACATTGAGGTAGAGGTTGTTGTCCTGGCACCACACTGCCAGGTCTCTGACCTACTCCCTATAGGCTGTCTCATCATCGTCAGTGATCGGGCTTACCACCGTCGTGTCATCTGGAAACTTAATGATGGTGTTGGAGTCGTGCGAGCCCACACAGTCATTGGTGAACAGGAGGGGACTAAGCATGCACCCCTGAGGGGCCCCCATGTTGAGGGTCAGCATAGCGAATGTGTTGTTGCCTAAACTCACTACCTGGGGGCAGCCCGTCAGGAATTCCAGGATCCAGTTGCAGAGGTAGGTGTTCAGTCCCAGGGTCCTTAGCTTAGTGATGAGCTTGGAGGGCACTATGGTGTTGAACGCTGAGCTGTAGTCAATGAACAGCTTTCCAGGCCGGAAAGGGCAGTGTGGAGTGCAATAGCGATTGCATCATTTGTGGATCTGTTGGGGCGGTATGTGAATTGTAGTGGGTCCAGGGTATCCTGGAGGATGGTGTTGATGTGAGCCATGACCAGCCTTTAAAAGCATTTTATGGCTACATATGTGAGTGCTACGGGGCGATAATCATTTAGAGAGGTTACCTGGGCGTTCTTTGGCACAGGGACTATGGTGGTCTGCCTGAAACGTTACAGACTGGGTCAGGGAGAGGTTGAAAATGTCAGTGTAGACACTTGCCAGCTGGTCAGCATATGCTCTAAGTACGCTTCCTGATAATCCATCTGGCCTTGCGGCCTTGTGAATGTTGTTTAAAGGTCTTCCTCTCCCGAGCTTTCACTGGCCTCCAGCACACACACACACACACATACTTACACACACACACACTGCAGACTTTGGACTGATCAGAATTTTAGGTAGGCTAATTAACTTGTGAAGCTTATTATGTGAGCTTCATCAGAAGCACTTAAATTAACTGGTATACGACTACTATTTATTGAATTTATCTCAGACTTTTGTAGCCTACTGGACTCAGAAAGCTACTCTCTCAAGTTGTCTTGTTGGGGCGAGTGACTCTTTGAACTTACAATGGCCGTTATAGTCGTTATATCTATTTCTTGTGCTCTATGCTATTTGCCTCATGACTCCTGCGTGCTTTGTTGACTATGAACGTGCTTGTTTACCCAACTGTGGGACAGACTATGTTTGTTCCCACACTAGGGACTCTGACTCTCTATTGGTTCGACAGACTCTCGGCCTCCCATCCTATTCTGACCACCTCTCGCCGGCTTTGTATTCATGTTATCTGATGACATTCTGTACAATATAATCTTGTTGCCATCTGATGCACATTCAAATGTCATCAAAAATGAACACTGCAGAGCTCGCCCCTCTGCCGTGCCCTGATTTTATTACTGCTGATGATATCTGGAAATGTGCATGCACACCCTGGGCCATCTACTGTTGCTATCCCCAATCTGACTTGTGCTCTGATATCTGTTCCTCATATTTCTGCTCTCGTAAAAGTCTGGGTTTTCTGCACGTTAACACTAGAATCTTATTACCTAAAATGGATCCATTGAAAGTGTGGGTTCACAGCTCCAATCCAGATGTGTTGGTCATTACTGAGACGTGGTTAAGAAAGTGTGTTTTGAACACTGATGTTAACCTTTCTGGTTATAACCTTTTTTGGCAAGACAGATCTTCCAAATGTGGTGGAGTAGCAATCTTTACCAAGGAACACCTTCAGTGCTCGGTTGTCTCTACCAAGTCTGTCCCCAAACTACTTGATCTGCTGGTTTTAAGCATTACACTTTCAAATAGCTTCTTGTTGACTGTTGCTGGGTGTCATTGTCCACCATCAACACCGGCCTGTGCTCTACCTTCCCTAAACTCTCCCCTGGCCCCTTACACTATGTCTGAATTTGTCCTAAACTGGAACCTCCTTAAACCACCTGACCAAGCCCTAAAACAATGGGACTCCCTAAATCTTTCCCAGATTATTACCAATCCCACAAGGCATGACTCCAAACACCCAGAAAAGCCTACTCTCCTTGATGTTATCCTCACAAATAGTCCTGATAGGTATCAGTCTGGTGTTTTCTCTAATGACTTTAGTGATCACTGTTTTACAGCCTGTGTTCGTAATGGCTGCTCACTGAAACGACCTGTCCTGATTTGTCATACACGCTTGCTAAAAAACTTTAATGAGCAAGCCTTCCTTCATGACCTGGCCTCTGTAAAATGGTATAGAATCAGCTTGATCCCCTCTGTCAAACACGCTTAGACCTTCTTTTTTGACATTTTCAGTGGTATTGTTGACAAACACGCCCAATAAAGAAAATTTGAATTAAATTTGGTTCAGCCCCTGGTAAGACCATGATCTGACAGAGATACTCCACCTCAAGAATTCCATTTGGAGAAAGGCTCGGCACACACATACTCAGGCTGACTGGCTGTCGTTCAGGAAAATGAGAAATACGTGCACTCAGACTATCTGGAAGGCCTTAGTTAGTTACTTTAAGGAGCAGTTCTCTCTCTGTGGGTCTAACCCCAAGAAGTTCTGGAAAACGGTTAAAGACCTGGAGAATAAACCCTCCTCCTCGCAGCTGCCCATGTCCCTTAATGTTGATGATGTGGTTGTTACTGACAAGGAGCTCTTTAATCACAACTTCATTAAGTCAGGATTCCTGTTTGACTCAACCATGCCTCATTGCCCGTCCAACATTTCCTCATCTTCCACCCCTTCTAATGCGATTAGCCCCAATTCTCTACAAAGTTTCTCCCTGCAGGAAGTCATTGAGTCTGAGACGTTAAAGGAGCGCCTTAAACTTGACCCCCAAAAAACATCTGGCTCAATTGGTTTAGACACTTTGTTTTTTAAGGTTGCAGCCTCTATCATCGCCAAGCCTATCTCTGACCTTTTTAACCTGTCTCTCCTCTCTGGGGAGATCCCTTTGCTTGGAAGGCAGCCACGTGTGTCCTTTATTTAGAGAGGGAGATTAAGCTGATCTTAACTGTGTTGAAAAACTAGTAAATAATCAACTGACTCACTTTCTTGATGTCTATAGTATTCTCTCTGGTATGCAATCTGGTTTCCGCTCAGGTTATGGATGTGTCACTGCGACCTTAAAGGTTCTAAATGACGTCACAATTGCCCTTGATTCTAAGCAATGTTGTGCTGCTATTTTTATTGACTTGGCAAAAGCTTTTGATACAGTAGACCGTTCCATTCTTGTGGGCCGGCTAAGGAGTATTGGTGTCTCTGAGGGGTCTTTGGCCTGGTTTGCGAACTACCTCTCTCAAATAGTGCAGTATATAAAGTCAGAACATCTGCTGTCTCAGCCACTGCCTGTCACCAAGGGAGTACCCCAAGGCTCGAACATAGGCCCCACGCTCTTCTCAATTTACATCAACAACATAGCTCAGGCAGTAGGAATCTCTCTCATCCATGTATATGCAGATTAAACAGTCTTATACTCAGCTGGCCCCTCCCTGGATTTTGTGTTAAACGCTCTACAACAAAGCTTTCTTAGTGTCCAACAAGCTTTCTCTGCCTTTAACCCTGTTCTGAACACCTCTAAAACAAAGGTCATGTGGTTTGGTAAGAAGAAAGCCCTCTCCCCACCGGTGTGATTCCTATCTCTGAGGGTTTAGAGCTTGAGGTAGTCACCTCATACAAGTACCTGGGAGTATGGCTAGACGGTACACTGTCCTTCTCTAAGCACACATCAAAGCTGCAGGATAAGGTTAAATCTAGACTTGGTTTCCTCTATCGTAATCACTCCTTTTTCACCCAGCTGACAAACTACCCTGATTCAGATGACCATCCTACCCATGCTAGATTACGGAGATGTAATTTATAGACGGGCAAGTAAAGGTGCTCTTCAGTAGCTAGATGTTCTTTACCATTCGGCCATCAGATTTGCCACCAATGCTCCTTATAGGACACATCACTGCACTCTATACTTCTCTGTAAACTGGTCTCTGTATACCTGTTGCAAGACCCACTGGTTGATGCTTATTTATAAAATCCTCTTATGCTTCACTCCCCCCTATCTGAGATACCTACTGCAGCCCTCAACCTCCACATACAACACCCGTTCTGCCAGTCACATTCTGTTAAAGGTCCCCCAAAGCACACACATCCCTGGGTCGCTCCTCTTTTCAGTTTGCTGCAGCTAGCGACTGGAACGAGCTGCAAAAAACACTCAAACTGGACAGTTTTATCTCCGTCTCTTCATTCAAAGACTCAATCATGGACACTCTTAATGACAATTGTGGCTGCTTTGCGAGATGTATTGTTGTCTCTAACTTCTTGCCTTTGTGCTGTTGTCTGTGCCCAATAATGTTTGTACCATGTTTTGTACTGCTACCATGTTGTGCTGCGGCCATGTTGTGTTGCTACCATGCTGTGTTGCTGCCATGTTATGATGTTGTCTTAGGTCTCTCTTTATGTAGTATTGCGGTGTCTCTCTTGTCGTGATGTGTGTTTTGTCCTATATATATATTTTTTATCCTAGCCCCGTCCCTGCAAGAGGCCTTTTGCCTTTTGGTAGGCTGTCATTGTAAATAAGAATTTGTTCTTAACGGACTTGCCTAGTTAAATAAAGATTAAATTAAAACAATTAAAAGACAAATTGGCTACGGAGAGTGTGATCACACAGTAGTCCGGAACAGCTGGTGTTCTCATGCATGGTTCAGTGTTGCTAGCCTCGAAGCAAGCATAGAAGGAATTTAGTTCATCTGGTAGGCTTGTGTCACTGGGCAGCTTGCAGCTGGATTTCCCTTTGTAATCCGTGTTCGATTTATATTGTCCTTGTTCAGCCATGACTCGGAGATTCATAGGATATTATTAGGATATTACAGTTGCTCATCACAGGAACATTCCTATGAAAATGCTAGTTAATGACCTAATGAGACTCGTGGGACACGTTCTCTCAAGTTGTGGGAACGTTTGTTGTTAGCTGGGAGTCTGGCTGGACTTCTCTCTCTACTCCTCTCTTTGCCTTCCTTTCTCTCTGTCTCACTCCCTCTCTCTCTTTGCCTCACTCCCTCACTCGCTCTCTCTGTCTCTCAAGTCCGTCTCTCTCAAGTCCCCCCCCCCCCTTCAACACTTTATTAGACAGCCAGTCACTGAGAGAGAAGAAGACAGGCCCATTGTGTGAGACTAGCTGTGTTAACAGCACTGCGGGTTCATGCGTCAGTGAAGTAATGTGATATCACAGAATAGTTACAATTCAATGGGCTCTGAGTCTCTACGATAATTGGGTGATCTTTGTGGAGAATTATACACTGTGTGAGGGCAGATTTGGACAGAGACTTTTGGAAATCATTCTGATTCATTCCTATGGTTCCACGCACCATCATATTCCCAATGGGGCTCTGACCAGGGCATGACCAAATATGTCAGTCACATGCATAATCCTGACCTTGAATTCATATGCAGGCATCAGTAAAATTATGCAGCTGTGACAAATACGATCTGAAGCTCAAAGTAGTCCTTCCCAAGTAGGAATGCTTGGATGATGTCATATTCTTTTGATTCATTCGATAGATCTTCCACTTCTACTCAGTAAACTACCTGCCTGCCCAAACAAATTTAATTGAAATAACAGCAAAGTAAGATACTTGTATGATAGCGTATCTGAATTTCAACCATAACTGTTTTGCATATTCATTAGTGTGCAGATGTGATTAAAAAGCTGTAAAATGCATTTGATATTCATCTCAAGCTCATGAATTATGCATAGTGTAATCACTGCGACCTGCAGTGAAGGTGATTTGTCTCTCCCCGAGGAACACACACACACACACATACACACACACACACACACACACACACACACACACACACACACACACACACACACACACACCTCTCATCAACAACAACCAACACCAAATCAACACTTTGCAAGCACACACACACACTATTCCAACCATCACAGACACACACACCCAACACCACTGAGAACCCAACTATTTTAGACAACGTTCCCTTCGAGGCAATCTGCAGTTCAAACAATAACAAAGCAGTTTGGTAAACAGCTGAGGGATGGGGCTGGAGAAATATAACCCCTCTCAAATTCATAGAGGTATGGATGCAAGGACTGACCATCCATGATATCCAAAATATTGTTTTAATCATGTTTTGAGGCTTGGTTTACAATTGCATTGTTTACAAACAATTGTGTAAACAAGCTTATATTATTGGTTGTGATGGGGGTACGACAGTCTCAAAAGGTCATTAACTGATGTTTTCATAGGAACGTTCCTGTGATGTGCAAGGAATGTTTCCAAGAGACCATTCCCTTAATGTAACATAGAACATACCCAGAAGCTGTTTCCCATGTTCTCAGAACTTAAGATATTCATGTTCTAGACACGGTTCATGGGAACGTTGAGAGAACGTTTGTGTCCCAACAAAAATTACACATCACGTCTTGTTACAGGGCCAATCAAGGTCCTGATTGGTGAACCACTGATCCGTTCCCCTCTGAGTCGGTTGAAAAGGTTAGGGATACTCACACACACGGTGCTTTTATTATACACTGAGTGTACAAAACATTAGGAACACCTTCCTAATATAGAGTTGCACCCCCTACTTTTTTCCCACAGAACAGCCTCAATTCTTTGGGGCGAGGACTCTACAAGGTGTGGAAAGCGTTCCCCAGGGATGCTGGCCCATGTTGAATCCAATGCTTCCCACGGTTGTGTCATGTTGGCTGCATGTCATTCGGGTGGTGGACCATTCTTGATACACGCGGGAAACTGTTGTGCGAGAAAAACTCGGCAGCTTTGCCGTTCTTGACACACTCAAACCGGTGTGCCTGGCACCTACTACCATACCCTGTTCAAAGGCACTTAAATATTTTGTCTTGCCCATTCACCCTCTGAATGGCACCCACACAATCCATGTCTCAATTGTCTTAAGGCTTAAAAATCTTTCTTTAACATGTCTCCTCCCCTTCATCTACACTGATTGAAGTGGATTCAACTGGTGACATCACCTGGTTAGTCTATGTTATGGAAAAAGCAGGTGTTCCTAATTGTTTGTTCACTCAGTGTACACATTTTTAAACTTACATATGTGACATACATGATTATATTGTGCACGTTCATTTATACAGTAATTATTATTCATCATATCCTCACCTGGGATTTGCACTCACAACCTCCTGGTTCATGGTATGCCGATCTTCCTACTACACGACCATGTCCATGGCAGGTACCACTTAATCTGACAGTCCTCATCAGTGACTTGATTGACTTATTTCAACAATTTAAGGGTTTTCAGTATAGTTGTCTGATGTTGGTGGGGCATATTAACCTGTTTTAATTGTACTCCTGAATCACCATGATCAATACAAGTTTTTCTTGAATGTACTTTTAACAGAGCTTTCCATATCTCCCTCACTAACTTTTAAGCACCAGCTGTCAGAGCAGCTCACAGATCACTGCACCTGTACATAGCCCATCTGCAAATAGCCCATCCAACTACCTCATCCCCATACTGTTATTTCTTATTTCTTTTTTTGCTCCTTTGCACCCCAGTATCTCTACTTGCGCATTCATATTTTGCACATCTATCACTCCAGTGTTTAATTGCTAAATTGTAATTATTTCACCACTAAGGCCTATTTATTGCCTTACCTCCCTTATCTTATCATTTACACACACTGTAAATATACTTTTTCTCTATTGCATTATTGACTGTATGTTTGTTTATTCCATGTGTAAGTATTTGTTGTTGTTTGTGTCGCACTACTTTGCTTTATCTTGGCCAGGTCGCAGTTGTAAATGAGAACTTGTTCTCAACTGGCCTACATGGTTAAATAAAGGTGTTCTCAACTGGCCTACCTGGTTAAATAAAAGGTGAAATAAATAAATAAATAAATAAATACTTCAAAGTACATTCACCCTACTGCTTACACCTATAGTTACTGTATACAGTGCCTTGCGAAAGTATTCGGCCCCCTTGAACTTTGTGACCTTTTGCCACATTTCAGGCTTCCAACATAAATATATAAAACTGTATTTTTTTGTGAAGAATCAACAACAAGTGGGACACAATCATGAAGTGGAACGACATTTATTGGATATTTCAAACTTTTTTAACAAATCAAAAACTGAAAAATTGGTCGTGCAAAATTATTCAGCCCCTTTACTTTCAGTGCAGCAAACTCTCTCCAGAAGTTCAGTGAGGATCTCTGAATGATCCAATGTTGACCTAAATGACTAATGATGATAAATACAATCCACCTGTGTGTAATCAAGTCTCCGTATAAATGCACCTGCACTGTGATAGTCTCAGAGGTCTGTTAAAAGCGCAGAGAGCATCATGAAGAACAAGGAACACACCAGGCAGGTCCGAGATACTGTTGTGAAGAAGTTTAAAGCCAGATTTGGATACAAAAAGATTTCCCAAGCTTTAAACATCCCAAGGAGCACTGTGCAAGCGATAATATTGAAATGGAAGGAGTATCAGACCACTGCAAATCTACCAAGACCTGGCCGTCCCTCTAAACTTTCAGCTCATACAAGGAGAAGACTGATCAGAGATGCAGCCAAGAGGCCCATGATCACTCTGGATGAACTGCAGAGATCTACAGCTGAGGTGGGAAACTCTGTCCATAGGACAACAATCAGTCGTATATTGCACAAATCTGGCCTTTATGGAAGAGTGGCAAGAAGAAAGCCATTTCTTAAAGATATCCATAAAAAGTGTTGTTTAAAGTTTGCCACAAGCCACCTGGGAGACACACCAAACATGTGGAAGAAGGTGCTCTGGTCAGATGAAACCAAAATTGAACTTTTTGGCAACAATGCAAAACGTTATGTTTGGCATAAAAGCAACACAGCTGAACACACCATCCCCACTGTCAAACATGGTGGTGGCAGCATCATGGTTTGGGCCTGCTTTTCTTCAGCAGGGACAGGGAAGATGGTTAAAATTGATGGGAAGATGGATGGAGCCAAATACAGGACCATTCTGGAAGAAAACCTGATGGAGTCTGCAAAAGACCTGAGACTGGGACGGAGATTTGTCTTCCAACAAGACAATGATCCAAAACATAAAGCAAAATCTACAATGGAATGGTTCAAAAATAATCATATCCAGGTGTTACAATGGCCAAGTCAAAGTCCAGACCTGAATCCAATCGAGAATCTGTGGAAAGAACTGAAAACTGCTGTTCACAAATGCTCTCCATCCAACCTCACTGAGCTCGAGCTGTTTTGCAAGGAGGAATGGGAAAAAATGTCAGTCTCTCGATGTGCAAAACTGATAGAGACATACCCCAAGCAACTTACAGCTGTAATCGCAGCAAAAGGTGGCGCTACAAAGTATTAACTTAAGGGGGCTGAATAATTTTGCACGCCCAATTTTTCAGTTTTTGATTTGTTAAAAAAGTTTGAAATATCCAATAAATGTCGTTCCACTTCATGATTGTGTCCCACTTGTTGTTGATTCTTCACAAAAAAATACAGTTTTATATCTTTATGTTTGAAGCCTGAAATGTGGCAAAAGGTCGCAAAGTTCAAGGGGGCCGAATACTTTCGCAAGGCACTGTACATGAACATGTAATCATGTATGTCGAAGTCTGACAAATATGTACGTTGAAAACACTGTGTGTTGAAAGCACTGTGTGTGTGTGTGTGTGTGTGTGTGTGTGTGTGTGTGTGTGTGTGTGTGTGTGTGTGTGTGTGTGTGTGTGTGTGTGTGTGTGTGTGTGTATCCCTAAACTTGCCAACAGACGGAAAGAGCTATGAATGGATCAGTGGTTCATCAATCAGGGCCTTGATGGGCTTGGTATTGATATTTTATTAGGATCCCCATTAGCTGTTGCAAAATCCCAACTAGCTGTTGTGAAACATGACATAATAAAGAGAGCATTAATAGACAAGATCAGCTCAAGATCAGAACTACGTACATTTAAAAACGACATTCATAACCTACATATCACACACAAAATATCTAGGTCAAATAGGGGAGAGGCGTTGTGTTGCTTTATCTGTTTTTTGAAACCAGGTTTGCTGTTTATTTGAGCAGTATAAGATGGAAGGAAGTTCCATGTACTCATGGCTCTAGATAATACTTTGAGCTTTTTGTCAGTGCTGAGTGTAAGTTGACTATGAAAACAATGTGGAATTTTCAACCCATTAATGTTTCTTTATAAAAAATAAGAAATGATGCAGTCAGTCTTTCCTCAACTCTTAGCCAAGAGAGACTGGTATGTATAGTATTTATATTAGCCCTCTGATTACAATGAAGAGCCAGACATGCTGCTCTGTTCTGGGCCAGCTGCAGTTTAACCTTCGATAAAAGAGTTGAATTTGTCTTTCTGCACCTAATTTCAAGTACTCAGTACTCAAATGTTTTTGTTCCATCATTCTTGGCTTCATAATACAGTTTCTTCTTCTTTTTGTTGAGTTAAGTCACATCATTTCTCAATTTGCAGTAAGTCAGAAAGTCAGATGTACAGCCAGACTTATTAGCCACTTATTAGCCACTTATTAGCCACTTATTAGCCACTCCTCTCATCTCTTTCAATCATACAGCTTTTCAACTCCTCATCAATCCATGGAACAGTTGTAACATATAGATTCTTAACAGGTGCATGTTTATCAATAATTGGAAGAAGTAACTTCATAAATTCATCAAGAGCAGCATCTGGATGCTCCTTAATAATCATAAATATTTTTTACATCATCCACATAAGTCTCAGCAAAATCTTTTGTATGATCTCTTATACACTATTTTTGGCCCAGCTGTTATAACTTTGGCTTTCCTGGATATAGCCACTACATTGTGATCACTGCATCCAATGGGGACAGATACAGCTTTAGAACAAAGTTCTACAGTACTAATAAAAATGTGATCGATACATGTGGATGATCTTGTTCCTGTAGTGTTTTGTAAACACCCTGGTAGGTTGATTAATAACCTGAACCAGATGACAGGCACTGGTTAGAGTGAGAAGCTTCAAGAGGTTGAGCGGACAGCTTGATGAAAACCAGTCAATATTCAGGTCCCCAAGAAAGTAGACCTCTCTGTTTACATCACATACACTATCAAGCATTTCACACACATTATTTAGATACTGACTGTTAGCACTTGGTGGCCTGTAGCAACACCCCAAAATAAAAGTCTTTAGACGAGGCAAATGAACCTGCTACCTACCACAGCACTTCAATAACAATTGGCATGAGATCTTCTCTAAGCAATACAGGGATACTATGGCTCTGAATATATACAGCAACACCTCCCCCATGAGCATTCCTGTCTCTTAGATGTTATATGCTTGTATTGCTACTGCTGTATCATCAAAGGAATTATCTAAGTGAGTCTCAGAAATGGCTAATATATGAATGTTATCTGACGTTAGCAAGTTATTGATGTCATGAACCTTATTTCTAAGGGTACATATATTAATATGGGCTATTTTCAGCCCTGGGTAGATTCTCAGAGTTAGACATAATATGGAAATGAACAAACTAATCAAGAGAAAAGAGAAAACAACATTCAGCAGGCCATTAATCCGTTGGTGTGTGTTAGTGTGCGTGTGTCCTGCGGGGTTGAAGCTACAAACCCATAGGCTTGGAAACAGTAACAAGGCCTGAAAACTGGAAACCAGAATGTTCTTTCACTGTTCTCATAAAACCTGTCTAGAACATTCATATCTTATATTCTGAGAACATGGCAACCATGTTTTGTATATGTTTGATGGGACCTTGATGGAATATTTTTTCGAACCCTCAGACAACTGGACACATGAATGTTGCAGCAATGTCCCATTCAACGTGTCTAGAACATTAATGTTGTATATTCTGAGAACATTATAACCACATGGTAGATAAGTTATTCTCGACATTAAGGGAATGTTCTCCTAACGTTAACACCAAAATATGCTAAAAAGGTTCTCAGAACGTTTTTGCTAACATAAATTTATTTTTCTTCAACTTTTCTTTAACTAGGCAAGTCAGTTAAGAACAAATTCTTATTTACAATGACAGCCTACCCCAGCCCTAACCCGGACGATGCTGGGCCAATTGTGCCCCACCCCTAGGGGACTCCCGATCATGGCCGGTTGTGATAAAGCCCAGAATCAAACTAGGGTCTGTAACGCCTCTGACGCCTCTAACACTACAATGCAGTGCCTTAGAACGCTGCGCCACTCAGAAGCAATAGATAAAATGTTCCCCTGACTAACGGAGAACTGGACCACTCAAACGTTAGGGGAACATTATGGCTAACATTACAAAAACGTTCTCTCTCCCTAGAATTGTTAGCTGGGAAGCTGATCTCCATTCGCGCTGGATTACTGACATTCACAAGTGTTCTCACATACTGAATAACCCATATTTCAGTCTGTATATATGTCTGGTGTTCATTGGGAGGTTTACAACCTTGGCTGATACCTACCCAGACACATTTCTGACTCATTGTGAATCATTCTGGTGAAATGTCATCTGCTCTGTTATGATCGTGTGTGTGTGTGTGTGTGTGTGTGTGTGTGTGTGTGTGTGTGTGTGTGTGTGTGTGTGTGTGTGTGTGTGTGTGTGTGTGTGTGTGTGCAGTTGCCAAGTGTAAGTTAAGTGTGTGTCAGAAATGGTGTGGGGCTGAGGTTGGAGCAGTTTGTGCGTGCGTGCGTGCGCGGTTGCCAAATGTGTTGTGAGTCATTTCTGGTGAAATTCGCATCTGCCTCGTTCTGATCCTGTGGGCTGTGTGTGTGTTTCTGTGCCATGGACGGACTGTATGTGTGTGTGTAGTTGCCAAGTGTACGTTTAGTGTGTGTCAGAGATGGTGCGGGCCTGAGGTTGAAGCAGTCTGTGTGTGAGTGTTTGCGGATGCCAAATGTGTGGTTTGAGAGTTTGCAGAGAGGCCAGCCGGTGTGACAAGGCTCGTGGCTGGGCATTGGGCCCTGGTACTGGGCTGGGGAGGCTGGGGAGAGAGCTGCTCAGACAGTGACTCAGCCTCCTGCCTCCCTCCACCAGGGAGAACAGGCTAGCCCTTTGTACAGGTTGCTGAGGGAGCAGGAGCTGCCTGCCTGGGACACACTCCCTGAGCACCTCTGTAAAACACACACGCAGGCAAGCGCAGGCACACATACACACACCGATGGGCTTAATTGGTCAACACACTACTCTCTCAAGGGTCACCACACAAAGACAAAATAACAACCACAACAAGGAGAGCTCTGCTCTCAGAAAGGGGGGAGCGATATAGAAACAGGGAGAGCTAGAGAGAGAGAGAGTAGACCTCTTACCTTAGCCATCTGAGCCTGGACTCCACCAGCTTTCAGTGCTGTCACTGCTTTCTGTGCCGCGGACGGACTGTCAAAGTCAACAAAGCCATAGCCTGCAGGGACAACGACAGACAAATATACTTTGAGTTGTGACACTGAGAAGTACATACTATGGCAACAGGCCTAGGGCAGGGAGTTTTCTGACTAGGACTATGTGACCTGACCAGGAAAAAAGTAAAACTATAGACTGTAACATGATAATGAAAACCACCTGTCCTTAGGCATGAACATAGAGATAGATACAGTATCTAGCTATGGCCATGACACCTCAAATCATGCAGGTCCTGTGCAGGTAAGCATTGAATGGGGCTGAAACAGCAGACAGGTTAAGGATAATATGACAGAACAGAATCTCTCCACTTCTGCACTGTGGACAGGTTTAGGATAACGCTACAGAACAGAACCTCTGTGGTGGAGGCAGGTTTAGGATAACGCTACAGAACAGAACCTCTGTGGTGGAGGCAGGTTTAGGATAACGCTACAGACCAGAACCTCTGTGGTGGAGGCAGGTTTAGGATAACGCTACAGAACAGAACCTCTGTGGTGGAGGCAAGTTTAGGATAACGCTACAGAACAGAACCTCTGTGGTGGAGGCAGGTTTAGGATAACGCTACAGAACAGAACCTCTGTGGTGGAGGCAGGTTTAGGATAACGCTACAGAACAGAACCTCTGTGGTGGAGGCAGGTTTAGGATAACGCTACAGAACAGAACCTCTGTGGTGGAGGCAGGTTTAGGAGAATAGTCTATCCTTCTACTGTGGCCAGATGTGGAGTTCCTGTATGTAACCAGCGACGCTGCCCACGTTCTGGGTCACATCACGATCGTGACATACATCTATCTGTGTGTACTGTAGGTGTGAGTGTGTTTGGGTGGGTGTATCTCTCCTCACCTTTGCATTTGTTGGTGGTCTTGTCCAGGATGGCTTTAGTGGACATAATTTTCCCATACCTGGAAAACACAGAGGTGGATGGATGGTCAGGGTTTCTGGGGACCAAGCAACGCTTCTGCTGCGTACAGACCATCACTAACGTCATATCACATTAGTAAAGTTGGCAGGGTGGAGGTATTTTAAAGGCATTTAAAGGGGGGGGGGGGGGGCGTAGAACCGGTGGAGTGATTCCCATGAGGATGCCCACATCCTACTCAATCCAACATCACTCCATCATTGTCTATGAGGCTCACCCTAACCGTGTCATCTCAAGGCGGAGCACACTGAAATGGAGTGTTGGTGTACGGTTGTATTTCCTGAGATTGTAGATAAGCAATACTACATTACACACTGTGTAGTACTAAACATAAATATACCAATACGATCTCTGTTTCCCTGGCAGCCGTACATTTCTATCTTACTCATCTGACTTCATTATCTTCTTTCCAGGAGGAACATATAGGGGCTGTACATGCTGTCTATTAATGCATATTACAGACCTAGCTTATAACAAATGACCCAATGCATGATTGCTAATTGTGTTGTTGTAGTTGGAAATAGTGATCTCCAAAAGTTTTGGGACAGTGAAACATTTGTGGTTTTGGAGCTGTACTCCAGCACTTTGGATTTAAACTGATACAATGACATTATTTGCCATTAATTTCTATTGGGCACAAAATAATCTGAAACACAACCAAAACAAACAGGAAATGCATTCAACGAGTTTGTAAAATCACAAGCTTGATCTAATCATTGTGTGCTAGGAATATGGGACCAAATACTAAACTTTGTACTACTTTAATACGCATAAGTGAATTTGTCCCAATACTTTTGGTACCAAAAAACTAGTATGAAGGGTCGGGAGACAGGCGCAGGAATGCGTAATAGTTTAAAAAAAAATTATACCCAAATTACGGCGTGCCGTGTAAAGGCACGGGGACAAAGACCAAACAAACACAACACAAAACACAGGGTTGAAACCCAAACAAAAGAGTGAGGAGTACCTCAAATAAATAACACAAGCGCACAATGATTAGTAATTATCTGCGTAATCCACAATGGCATGAAAGCCAAAACACACAGCACAGGTACTCACACAAACCAACGGACATTGTAACAATAATCAACCGGACAATGGTAAACCAAGAACACACTTATACCAGTACTAATCAGTGATAATAGGGGACAGGTGTGCGGGATGAAAGTTCCGGAGGGATCCGTGACAGGGACTGTGTAAAAAAAAGTGCTGTAATTTCTCAACGGTTCACTCGATATGGAAATACCCTCAAATTAAATCTGTCAGTCTACACTTTATTAACCTCATAGTCATTGTATCATTACAAATCCCCGCCCCAAAAAAAATAAAAATGTTGAAAACATTTTTTCACTGTCCCAATACTTTTGGAGCTCACTGTATATGTAGAAGTCTTGGCTTTATCATCTTTGTTCCAGGAGGAACATATAGGGCTTGTACATTGCCTTCTATAAATTATTTGTACGGTAGACCTAGCTTTACAATCTCCCCTGTTTCTACACCAACACTGCAGAAGCAGGATATCAGCTCCCTGCATCTCTCTAAGGCATGTGTATGTTCTGTAACCTGATCTCACTCTCCTTGCCTTGGCTGTGCTGTTCTGGGCTGTACAAGCAACCCTGCATGGCTGGCTGGCTGGCTGGGATCCACAGCAACACTTTCTCTCTCACTCTGCTAGCTAACACAACGCCCAGAACAGAGCCTCATCTCTGGGTCCTAACTGCTCCTCTATATCCCTAGCATAGCCACAAATGCTCTCCATCCAACCTCACTGAGCTCGAGCTGTTTTGCAAGGAGGAATGGGAAAAAATGTCAGTCTCTCGATGTGCAAAACTGATAGAGACATACCCCAAGCGACTTACAGCTGTAATCGCAGCAAAAGGTGGCGCTACAAAGTATTAACTTAAGGGGGCTGAATAATTTTGCACGCCCAATTTTTCAGTTTTTGATTTGTTAAAAAAGTTTGAAATATCCAATAAATGTCGTTCCACTTCATGATTGTGTCCCACTTGTTGTTGATTCTTCACAAAAAAATACAGTTTTATATCTTTATGTTTGAAGCCTGAAATGTGGCAAAAGGTTGCAAAGTTCAAGGGGGCCGAATACTTTCGCAAGGCACTGTACATTATGCCATCACATACATTATGCCATCACATACATTATGCCATCAAATACATTATGCCATCAAATACATTATGCCATCACATACATTATGCCATCAAATACATTATGCCATCACATACATTATGCCATCAACTACATTATGCCATCACATACATTATGCCATCACATACATTATGCCATCAAATACATTATGCCATCAACTACATTATGCCATCAAATACATTATGCCATCACATACATTATGCCATCAAATACATTATGCCATCACATACATTATGCCATCAAATACATTATGCCATCAAATACATTATGCCATCAAATACATTATGCCATCAAATACATTATGCCATCACATACATTATGCCATCAACTACATTATGCCATCAAATACATTATGCTTTGGCATAACATATCCACTGTTTTCTAGTAACATTTTTTATGGATAGTACTGTTCTGTGTGCAAATGAAAAGCAATCCCTAGAATAGGACAACTGCACGGGGGAAACTGGTTGCTACTAGCTCTCTGTTCTGGGCATTATATCGCATTTGCAGGCCTCCTTAGTTGAACTATGGATATCCCCATAGAATACTGCATGAGGGAAAGATTGCTACAAGCTCTCTCTCTCTCTCTCTCTCCTCCTGGGTACTAGTTGTGTACAGTACAGTATTTGCTGGCCTCCTTAATTGTGCAATGGAGAGATGCCCATCTACTAGTGCATTCAGCTGGGAGGTCTAACCCTGTGGCTGTATGGTGTGGAGAGAGGGAGGTTGGAGGAGCAGGAGACTCCGCCATGTGTGAGAGAGCAGAGAGCAGAGAGTACAGTGTCTAGCATTGCACCCATAGTCAGCTAGAACCAGGCCAGAGCCAGCCACCCAAAGAGGGTGCGCTGCTGGGGCTAGGAGGCAGAACAACCTCCCTTCCATAACCCCCAGGCCTGGGTTCAAACGGTATTTGTTTTCCTTCAAATCATTTGAGAGTTTGATTAAGCATGTCAGTTGTGAGCCGGATGGGCAAGGTTGGTATTTATGAAACTCATCCATTGATTACATTGCACCAGGAAAGCCTAATCAAGCACAGAGTAAGTATTTCAAGGATTTAACATACTATTTGAACCCAGGTGTGATACCCCCATCAGTGCTCAAAGCTCCTCGCCTCACATGGAGCAACTGGCAGTTAGTTAGTTAGTTATGTCAAATTCATGTTTCCTGTGGTTTTCACTTCGTCACTTTATTCATGTTCTTCCCTGTATTGCCAAGCTCTCTATAGTTACATACACTGAGTGGACCAAACATTAGGAACACCTTCCTAATATTGAGTTGTACCCCCTTTGCCCTCAGAACAGTCGTCAGGGCATGGACTCTACAAGGTGTGGAAAGCGTTCCACAGGGATGCTGGCCCATGTTGACTCCAATGCTCCCCACGGTTGTGTCAAGTTGGCTGGATGTCCTCGGGGTGGTGAACCATTCTTGATACACGCAGGAAACTGTTGAGCGTCAACCAGCAGCGTTGCAGTTCTTGACACAAACCGGTGTGCCTGGCACCTGCTACCATACCCTGTTCAAATGCACATTAATATTTTGTCTTGCCCATTCACCCTCTGAATGGCACACATACACAATCCATTTCTCAATTGTCTCCAGGCTTATAAGTCCTTATTTAACCTGTCTCCTCCCCTTCACCTACATTGATTGAAGTAGATTTAACAAGTGACATCAATAAGGGATCATAGCCTTCACCTGGATTCATCTGGTCTATGTCATGGAAAGAGCAAGTGTTCCTAATGTTTTGTACACTCAGTGGACAGTAGAGTAGACCTTGCATAGCGCCATCCATTCTTATTGCCTATTTTTAACAAAGCATGTTTTCATCTCAACAGTGGTATACAAAACCGTACGCCTTGTTTAATGCCCTCCTCTACTCACAAGCAAATACAGTGTTTGTATCTACTCTGTAACAGCAGAACTACCCACATACCACCTCACACAGAAAACCTTAACTCCCTACATTCCTCCTCCTAATTCCCCCTCTCCCTCCATCCCCCTCTCTCTCCCGCTGTCTCTCTCCATCCCCCTCTTCATGCCACTGGCCTTGTTTGTATTTCCCTTTCCCCTGGGCTCAGGGTTTCCTGTGGGTTTTGGGCAGCCTCGTATGAGCCATATCTTCCAGACAGCTGGAAAATAGCAGGCCTCATTCACTCTGCTTCTCTCCTTCCCCCTCCCTCTTGCCTTCTCTCTCGCTTTCTCTCCATCTGATACCCTTCCTCTCCCTCTCTTACTTCCCACACTCTCTCTCTCCTTCATTCCCTTTCTCCCCATTTAATCTCTCCTCCCCTCTCCCTCCCCCTCCTCTTTCTCCTTCCTTCCCTCAGCATCTATCTTTACGTCTCACTCGTTCTACTGTTTCGTTTCTCCTCAGGCTCCAGTATTCAATGAAGGGCAGCCAACTCCTTCATCTTCACCCAACGGGCTTCTTCATTTTGGTGTTTCATGGAAGACCGAACAGACACAGACCAAGTGGCTCTGGCATGACAGTTCTGGTTATCACTGCCGTGTGTCTAATGCATATTGGAAATGCTGTAATCATCTGATTTATTTGAATGCGGAGATACCAACCACTCAGACCACTGGAAGCTGAGTGAGCCCATTCTCTGGTGATGGCAAGACCATCATACAGAGAGGAAGCGCCAGGGAGAGAGACAAAACGTGCTTAGTAAGCTAGCTGTTGGAAAGTCTGCCCTCAGTTGTGCCTGCCTGAAACGTCCAGTTGATCTGTCCACAGGCCACTGACTGGTGAGACACTTGTGAAAGGTGCACCCGCTTCTTGCCCTTTTCAGCTCAAGCATTATTTCAGGCCCTGTCTATCCCCATTAACACAATTTCCTCTCTCACTATTCTCTTCCACCACAGTTCGTTCATTTTACACAGAGCCATAGATTCACTGAGACGTGTGGTGGCGGAGTGATTTGTTGATGAGTTACTTACGGCTGACACAGTTTGACCAGGTCCTGGTCTGTGGTTCCCGGGTGGAGGCCACGGATGTAGAGGTTAGTTTTGCTCAGCTGCTCTGCGCTGAGGCTGCCGTTACTGCTGCTGCTGCTGGTGGTGTGGTTGGGGCTGGGTAGAGCCATCTGGTGGCTGGAAGACACATACGTCGGCTGGAGCGAGGCAGAGACAGGATATGATTACATTGGGCAGTCGCTGGCTAGCATGTATGAAAGATTTGATTCTGGGTGAGATTAGACATTTGGTGAGGATGTAAGGGAGGTGGTTAGGTAAAAACCAATTGACATGATGAGTAGGCTAACCTTGCTTGAGACTTTATGCCTATAGGCTTTGGCTAAAATATGCAGGAAACCAAGATTTGAACCCCAATCTGTCACAGTAAAATGCTACACTCCTCGACAGTCCTGAATAGGCACGTCCATTAGATCACATCTGGGCTGTTATCAGTCAACTCTCCAGGCTGTTCATGATCCACCGATTTATATTTAACTAGAGTGTAACCTAATCTACAAAAATCTATTCAGGAAACAATTAGCAGGATAACCTGTTACAGTGGGTGGTTAAGCAAAGGGCAACATGTCAATATAGTACCCTACAAATCCGGGGCCAGGGCTGCGAAATCAATAGCAATTTGGTTATTTCACTACACTGCCTCCTATATAGGATTTCAGTGTACTTAACTGCCTCCTAGATAGGATTTCAGTGTACTTAACTGCCTCCTAGATAGGATTTCAGTGTACTTAACTGTCTGCTAGATAGGCTTTCAGTGTAAGGCTACTATGGTCTGCTAATGGGGGCAGTAATAACATAAAACATTACCATCATGACCTATAAACACCAGACCATGGATACACTTCTAGACAGAGGACTCCTCGCATGAATCACATTTCAGTCGAGTCGGCACTCTGCAGGGCTGCTACAGCCACAACTCAATTTATATCAATACTGAGCTGACACCGCTTTGGAGGGGAAATCAGTTACTGTTTTAACCTATAACAGTCCCCCTGTGAATCGATGTGGTCAGCTCGGTCGAAAATGAGAGCATATTAGACACAGGAAAAACTGGAATGCGCCTAGTGTCTCTAAAGTAGCCGAATGAGCTTGATTCCAGCCCTCAGTAGTCACCTCCCACTCCGCTCCAATCTGCTCCAGTGCTGACCTAATGGTGTCCAACTAGCTGGCCCATTGTTTCCTGCAAGTGTGATTGGTAACCCGCTCTAATGAAACAGTTCCTCTTCTTCTTTATTCCCCTTTTTTCTCCTCCTCCTCCTCCTCTCTCTCTAACACGTTACATCCTTCCCAAACCACTGCTCTACTGCTATACCATTCTGCCTGTTTTTCCACAGTTCTGCATTCATCATGGCCTTCACAACACCCAGCAGCACGCAGCCTTGAACCCCTCCATAGGAGTTTTACCACCCCGTCATTAATCACTGTTGTTACTCTCACAGAGCCCATTCATTCACCATACCCATTCTACACCTCTAATCTGCCTCTTTTCAGCATCAGTAGCAGGGCAGCACATTGTTTGTTTTCCCACAACCGCGACCTCTCCCTGTGGCTAGCTATGCCTTTACTCCCAGCATACCAGCCTGCATGTAAACCCTATCAGGAGGGATGCACCTGCCTGGGTACTGGGATCTGTATGTGGCTGGTGAATGGATGGAGCTGGGTCTGGGTGTGGCTAAAGAATCTGTATGGTACAGAATGGAGCTTTATGAAGCCTGGTGGTAGATATAATCTGTATGCTGGATGGGGCCTAGGTCTAGATGAGGCCTGTCTGGATGTGTGTGTTGGATGGATGATGGGGCTGGATAGATGTGGCCTGGGCCTGGCTAAAGGATTGGTGTGCTGCTTGATAGAGGATGGAGCCTGGCACTGTTGCTAAATAGAGCTGTATGCTGTTGGACGAGACCTGTCTGGATCTATGTGATGGATGGATGAATGGGGATGGATGGATGGGGCCTGGGCCATTGAAGCCTATCTAATTGGGGAGATAATTGGGGAGCTTGCTAGCGGAAGGCGCTAATCCCTCTCATGTGCTCTCCAGTCAGAAGGTACTGTCTCATTAAGGCTGCTCTGCTCTGCTCGTTCTGAGACAAGGAAGATGGCAGAGAACCAGAGAATGAGATGGATCCACACCCACCAGGCTCCCATCTGCCTGCCTGTCTGTCTGTTTGCTGTCTGTCTCTGTCTATCTGCCTGTGTGCCTCCCTGTCTATCTGCGGCCTGCCTGCCTGCCTGTCTGCCTGCGGCCTGCCTGCCTGCTGCCTGCCTGTCTGCGGCCTGCCTGTCTGCCTGCCTGTCTGCCTGCGGCCTGCCTGCCTGTCTGCGGCCTGCCTGTCTGTCTGTCTGTCTGCCTGCCTGCCTGCCTGCTGCCTGCCTGTCTGCGGCCTGCCTGCCTGCCTGTCTGCCTGTCTGCGGCCTGCCTGCCTGCCTGCCTGTCTGCCTGTCTGCGGCCTGCCTGCCAGCTCCAGGTGTTCTGTTCTACCAAACAGTACAGAAGGGCTCCCATGAAAAAGAGATTGATATCTCAATGGGATTCACCTGGTTGGATAAAGAACAAACAAAACACAGTGCATGATTAATAGCATTGGTATGAATAAATGAATTTGTGGAATTTCCATGATGTATAGGTGCATACACTAGCTGTACATCCCAAATATACATAGGGGAAGCTAATGTGCTGCAATGTGTGCAGTCAGTGTGTGTAGTCCATCTTTCATTTGTTTCTGAACATGCTTATGAATCACAAATCTTGTGTCATTACCATTCGGTAGCTACCGGTAGGTTGGTTTTGCAGCATTGTGTGAACAATGTGTGCTCTTATATGCACTCTTGATCACTGCACTGAGTTTGACCCACACTGGCATCTGATGGAAGTCCTTCCTGTCCTGTTCCCCTACTGTAAACACACAGCCTCCTACAATGTTTGTTCACACTGCTCCTGACAGACAGCAGCAGCATTAGAATGTGGAGTTAAATTATTTATTTACATTCCCACGCCATAAACAAATGTTTGTGTTAGTTAGTTACCCTCAGAATTGGGGGTAAGACAGAGGGGGTTTCTTTTCTACGGCCGTTTTCACGTTCTCCACATTCCTAAAAGCCTCATTAGTACCGGAACACAGACTAAAGAATGTGTCTCTCAAGACAATGAAGGATTAGAGGAAAACTCCACCCGGGAACTATCTTTTGGTATTTGTTTCATTAGTCCATTGTTGATATAGTCCCAAAATGTTTTGCATGTCAGCAATCAAGTTTTGAAGATATGCAACTTTCAAAATACAGAAATATGATGCTGCGTTTTGCCTCACGTGATGCAGAATGCATCATACCGGCTGTTTTTCTCTATTTTGAAAGTCATATATCTTCAAAACTTGATTGCTGACATGTAAAACATTACGCATATTTCTTTTGCTCCCGAGTGGCGCAGCGGTCTAAGGCACTGCATCTCAGTGCTAGAGGCATCACTACAGACCCTGGTTCGATTCCAGGCTGTATCACAACCGGCCATGATTGGGAGTCCCATAGGGCGGCGCACAATTGGCCCAGCGCCGTCCGTGTTAGGCTTTGGCCGGGGTAGGCCGTCATTCTAAATAAGAATTTGTTCGTAACTGACTTGCCTAGTTAAATAAAGGTTACATTAAATAAATACAATAAAAAAAGAGTTTTCCTTTAAATATGACCGAGTGAGTACTGGGAAACTCCTAGTCTTGCCCCATACTGTTTGTATGTGCTGTAGGCGACACTTCTACCATTGGCAAGCCAAACATCTTAGGCATCGAACATAGAGAGGAGTTGGCTTATAGCACAAGCAGGCTGGATGCAACACCAGGCTAGGAAAACCTTACTTTTAAAATCACATGGTTTACACTTTATTACCTAAATATACAATGCTCTATATATCATTATAAGCACGTAGAGCCTTTAGAATGTATTGTAATATGGTGATATATATAATACCCCATATGAGTGCAGTGTTTCCATTCTTTTCCAGTACACAATTGGACATATTTAAGAGACATTTTAAGTGTGGGTGATAGCTCTGAG
This sequence comes from Oncorhynchus clarkii lewisi, assembly GCF_045791955.1. Taxonomy (NCBI): domain Eukaryota; kingdom Metazoa; phylum Chordata; class Actinopteri; order Salmoniformes; family Salmonidae; genus Oncorhynchus; species Oncorhynchus clarkii. The sequence goes on along the minus strand of NC_092162.1, from coordinate 39,709,258 downwards.
CTGGTCCTTCCTCTCTCACTGAACTACAGCACTGTAAGTATTAGCCCTGGAAGTTATTGGATGTATTCCACAATGTACAGTATGTTACTGTACACAGCAAGCGACGGAGTTTTGCTCCCACACCTCAGGCCACAGCTGGAGTCTCAAAAATCTGTTCCTCGATTCCTCACATCCACCCTCCTTGCCTCCTTCTCAAATCGTCACAGGGAAGCAAGGAACGCTTTTTGAGGAGAAGAACCAAGGAGAGAGAAAAAAAAACTTCATCTCCCACTGAAATGATCCCAGTTCTATTTATACTCAGTTCTCCATAAACACATTTTCAAAATCTGTCAACAAACACATCACACATTGCATGTTTTATCTGTCTAAATAAGCAAAGGCCTACCTGCTTGGCACAAGAGATTTTCAAAGGCATGGTAGAAAAGATCATGTTTCTGAAAGTATAAGCTTTCTGTGTTTGCTGCCTGGTACTGTATTCTGCCACAGTGTGCAGAAAAGGTTTTGGAGGGGAAACACAACGATGGCACTCTTCTGGTGCTTCTACTTCAACCTGCAACCTCACCAACTCTTCAACAACATAGAGACGGCAGGTGGGTCTTCATTCTTCCCTCTCTGAGTCGATCCAACTCTACACTCAAAACTACAAAAAAAAACGAAACCGTTTTTTTTTTTGTTTCAGATATGCAGAAAAGACATTGAAGAAAGAGAAAATGAAGACAGAGCAATCTGATGAATAAGACAAACACATTGGGTTTGAGAAAAGTGGCTCACTTTACTCTATACAGAGGAAAGGTCTGGTGGCTCCCTTGTCCACGGGAACTGAACCCCTAACAACCAAAGAAATCAAGGTATGTGAGAGGGAAAAAAGAAGAAAATGGGGGAGGGAAGAGAGGAGGGTAAGGGAGGGGTGCGTAATCGAAAGCAGAAGAAAGAAAGAAAGAAAAAAATCTTAATCCCTCTCCTTCCTCCACCCTTTTTTCCTGGTATAAAAAAGCAGGGTTTACCACTTGACCTTGGGTTTACATGTTTTCCCTCAGAGTGACGTTTGAGCTCTCACGATGAGCAAAAAAAAAGGCATGAGTTTGCAAAAGCAGAGTAGCAGACACCCCTTCTATCCTGACACGAGCACATTGTTTGGAGGCAGAGTAGTGCACTGTATAGGGAATAGGGTGCCATTTGGGATGCATACAGAATTCCAGGAATTCCAGGCCATTAATCTGAGCAATCTGAATTCCTGCAAACCATGACACAGGGAAACGAATAACACAGCCCTGGGAGGTGGGAGCTAGGGTTATGTTTCAGGAAAGTTGAACACTACCAATGCGTATTTCAGCAATGTTGCACCAAGTCAACACCAAGATTCACAATGCAGAATAATAGAATATGCTTTTGACAAAAGAAACATGCATTTTTTCCCCATCCATAATGTGAAAGCATCAGGATCAAAACTAGGATCACAATTTTTTTTATTAAAATGTATAATTTTACAATTAGGCTACATTTGAAAAAAGATATGCTTTATCGTTTCTTAATTCAATTCCCGTAATATCTCACCCAATCCAACCCAATATTCAACTTCATCATTATATTTTTTCTGTTTTCTGGATGTTCATTTTACATGTAATTTTTTTTATCAACTTCCCAAAAATATAATTTATCATTACAAACTGTTAGGTTGTTACAAATATGTTGAATAATAATCAGCATATTGAATTGAACAATTTCAATAGGCTACACTATGTACAGCAGTGCATATTCATATTTCCATATCTATAAATCACTGTTTTATATTGACCAATGTTACCAGCCATCGGACAATATAGGGGTTCACAACCTGGTCTCATAGACTAGACGTAACATAGTAAATGTGAATCCGGGACATGCAAATTAGTATGATGTATTATGTTTGGTATGGTTACGCACATTGGGGTGGACGGATAGGCGTATAAAGCAAACATCTAGGAACCCAAAGGTGAGTACGAATCTCAACACAGACAACTTTAGCGTTTGAGCTAATTAGTAACTTTTCAACTACTTATAACTTTTTAGCTACTTTGCAACTACTTAGCATGTTAGCTAATCCTAACCCTAAACATTTTAGCTAACCCTTACCCTACCCCTAACCTTAACCCTTTAACCTAACTCCTAAACGTAAACCTAACGCCTAACCCCTAGTCTAACTAACATTAGCCAGCTAGCTAATGTTCGCCACCTTGCTAACATATCATACATTTTGCAAATTCATAACATAACATACAAAATTAGTTATGGACAGCCACAAATTAATACATATCATACGAAACATAATATATCATACTAATTCCAGGTGAATACATTCAGTTTCCTTTCCCTTTACCTTTAATTGGCGTATCTCGAATTTACATAAAGAATAATACGAAATACTCTGAGACCAGGTTGGATTTCAAGGGGTGGTGTAAATCTTTACACTAAATAAACTTATTTGGTTAACTTACGTTACGGTCTACTCAAAGAGAGATCTTACTCTCACCACGATGAAAAATATATTTGACACATCCAACAATTGGTCGTTCAGTTAACAATTAGACATTGGTATAAACCCGAGAACGAGCGCAAAAATGATCTAGGCTATTCGCCGCGCAAGTTTAATCCGTACATTGACTTTCTCTGTGCCAATGACCAGAGCGAGGAAGAGCACTAACGTTCACCCCGACGCATAGCCTACAATAAATCCATGCATTATACCGGTATTATATTCTATTATCTATTCCCAATCTTGTTTGGGGGATAGACAAGAGTTACAAGCTATTTTAAATCGACAAAATAGCCTATAGTTATTTTGTAGCATAAATGGTCCACTTTCAAGGACACTGCAGCTTAATAGCCAGGCAACCCAACTGCCACAAACAATCCAGGAGGAATGAGACCGGCATATAGCCTACATATAACATATAGCACATTATTCAGATGGAGTAAAATACAGCATCGCTTTACCTTTTTACTGGCTCTGTTAGTGTAGCCGTTGTATGGGTTGAATCCTGTCCTCGGCGGCACAGAGAGCAGCATTTTTTTCAGCAGCAGCACTATGTCTGGAGCGAAGAGCACAGCCAAGGCAGGCAGTCAGCTGACGTCAGACAGGGAAATTCAGTTTAGAATCTGACTGGGGTTGTGATTTGACTAGCGCTCTCCCAGCTCCCAGCCACTGGTATTGTGTAGCCTTCTATGTGACTTTGCGTAAAAATAAAATAAAAAGCGCGCGTTTCTGTGTTCCTCTTTCCATGTAGGCTATTTGGTAAACCTGGAAACCACCAGACAATCAACACGTATGACTTTGGACATGTTACTATTTCCTATGAAAGTCTGGACACACATTTCACTTTTATTGGCATTTTATAAAGGCTTTTTGTAGCTTGTATAGTCTTCAATAACATGATCAATTATTAATACACATCATTAATCATATCTAACATAGGGACTAATAGACTAATGTTATAACATTGACCATGGCCTAACCTTGACCATGGCCCAATATTTTGGCAAAGGTACATGGCATTACACCATCAGTAAAAAAAAGTATGGCAGTGGGTCATGGATGATCTCAAAACCTAGTCATTATCAGGACACTGATGTCCTGGGATGGCTCATATTATCATCTAATGGCACAAGTGTTTTTATAATCAACTGCAAGTTGCTTGGCAACACAGTCCCTCAACCCTCTGCCTTGACTCCTTGTGTATCTACCCTGATTAGCCCTCAAGTGTGCACAACGTGTGTATGCAAAAGCTTACTCTCAGCCACATAGTAGTATGAATGTGCATAGAACAGAATAGAGTAAAAATAGAATACCTTTATTGTTCCCAGGGGGAACTTTGGTTGTGGCATTCATATTAGATAATAAACACATAACAGCATAACTCATGAATTCACATGACAGATACAACTACTAGTGTTCTTTCTGATAGAGAAATACACAGAACAGTCACAAATTACAGTTTAAACCTCGTTTAAATGTCAGCTTAGGCTAGTCAGCACACAGAAATAAGCTCTCATCTCCTTGATATACAGAATATAAGGCACGTGGGATTTCACCCAGATGTCATCATAGTGTGATCATTTGTTTCCGTCTTGAGCCAGGACCGCGTGACTAAAGTGACTGAAACCAAATTATGAAATGTTATTATTGGCTGGGTGCAAGTGGCCTGCATTTAAATCAACGTTATCCTTTTGAGAGTATATTGTTTCGTTGTCATGGGGACAGGTAGACTGTAACAGTTGTAAGTAGGCTACAATGTATGTAGCCTGCCGCTATTGTTATTACCACAGACAATATAACAATGATCCATATCTATGGCTATTGCAATAAGTTGTACCATATAATTACGATATAGCCAGTTATATCCCTGGAACCTCCTACTGCATTTTTCAACATGTATGATTAGTAAGGAGGCAATACAAACAACAAGTCAAAATCATTTATTTCATTTTATATTGAAAAAATATATATTTTAAGCCATCCTGATTGGGAGGGCCAGTGTTCAATCTGGCAGTGCCTATGCCCGGCTCTGCCATGGATACGCCTCTGTTGATGTTCAGTCCTGGCAAGAAGGAGTGTGTTTCCCTCTGCTCAAGGACAGTTTGTAGAGTGACTCAGTCAGTATGCGTCAGAGCCAGCATAAAGCCTTTTTCCAACCTCTCTGAATTTCAAACGGCACTCTATTCCCTTTATAGGACCTATATGGCTCTGTTCAAAAGTAGTGTACCATGTAAAGACTAGGGTTCCATTTGGGAGGCAAGCCTGGGACTTCAGCAGAACTCTCCTCATCACAAGTAACGGGAAAGAAGTAGTCAGGAAAGGAGCCGAGCTGCGGTGACTGAGGTCGTCAAATTCCTCAATTGGTGAAAAGCAGACGAAAACTAATTCCCCAGATATGCTTTTCAGTCTTTGGGGAAAACTCTGTTGTGTTGTGCAATGGTGTACTTTTTACATTCATCCCTCGATATACCATTTTCGCCATGACCAAATCACTGATAATTCCATTCCATTCAGCCTTGTACCAACAGGTTTTTTCCCCCTTTCCTTTAGAAAAAAAGAAGATTACAGGTAATCTAAGAATTCTGTGAAAGTGTCGGGGTGAACTTTGAGCCTCACGGGAGAGGGGGTGTGCCGTCAAGGAGGGGTTGAGGGAGGAAGCGAGGGAAGAAAGGGGGTGAGTGTAATAGAAAGGAGGTAGGGGAATGCCAGTGTAGGGTGGAGGGAAGGGAAAGGTGAAAGAGTGCAGGGGGGAAGGTAAAGGTGAATGAGTTCCGGGGGAAGGGAGACATGGGAGAGAAGGGCAGAGGGGGAGGGGTGTAGCGGGAGGGGGAAGGGCGGGGTTAGGGGGAAGGGAGAAGTCTACATTCCTGAGGTCAGCTTTGCCAGCTAAGTAATTACCTATCTGTGATAACATGCAGATACTCCCTTTACAAGGCTAGATACCCTGGAAGGTACCAGACACACATAAACACACACACACACACACACCCTTAACTAGGCTATAGCTACAGTACCTGAAAGCCTAGGGAAGCAGCTCAGGAGATTACATACACTGAACAAAAATATAAGTGCAACATGTAAAGTGTTGGTTCCATGTTTCATGAGCTGAAATAACATATCCCAGAAATGTTCAATACGCACAAAAAGTTCATTTCTCTCGAATGTCCACAAATGTGTTAATATCCCTGTTAGTGAACATTTCTCCTCTGCTAAAATAATCCATCCGCCTGACAGTTGTGGCATATCAAGGAAGTGATTAAACAGCATGATCATTACACAGGTGCACCTTGCACTAGGGATAATCAAAGGTCACTCTAAACAATAGAACACTATGAAACATCTGGGAACCCAGCCTGGTATTCATAACTGACTTTGAAAAGACTTTTGATAAAGTACTACTGGAATTTATATATAAATGCCTAGAATATTTCAATTTTGGAAAATCTCTTATACAATGGGTTAAAGTTATGTATGGTAACCCTACGTATAAAATAGTAAATAATGGCTACTTCTTAGAAAGGAGTGAAACAAGGTTGTCCACTATCAACATATTTCTTTATTATGGCCATATAAATGTTAGCTATTAAAATGAGACCCAACAACAATATCAAGGGGCTTGAAATCCAGCGCTTATAAGCAAAGGTGTCATTGGACACTATTGATTCCTGCTTTCTTTTAAATCCACAATTCTGAGCACACCATAAACTCATAGATGATCTAGATACTTTTTCCAATCTCTCTGGATTACAGCCAAATTAAAATTCTATATGATGTTTTGGATCACTAAAAAAAGACTACTTTTACATAACTGTAATTTACCAATGAAATGGTCTAACGGTGAAGTGGACATACCCAGTTTTCATATCCCGAAAGAAAAAAAGGTTCTCACTACAATAGATTTAGAAAGTTAGCAAAAATAGCTAAAATCTTGCTACCATGGAAAGGAAAATACCTGTCTATTTGTGGACAAATCAACCTTACCTATTTGCTTATGGGCCTGCCTACACCTAACTAATTGTTTTTATTTTTATTATATGAGCAAAATATATCCCATTTCATTTGTAATGGCAAGCCAGACAACATTAAAATGGCCTATTTATACAGTTGATATGAATTCGGAGGGCAGATAGTACAAAAATGAAAGCATTATAACTCTCACTAAAGTCTTAAATCATACAAAATCTCCACTTAAATCTGAACTGGTTCTCTAACAGATTAGTAAGAATGGCTCACCCCGTGTTCAAGAATGGCCTTTTCTAAAAATCTTTATTCAGATTACAAACTCTCTCTTTTGGTTATTTGTAAATTAAATAACCTCCAAAATATCGCTATTTTCAAAATAAGCCATTGAAAGTTAGTTGCAATTTCAGTTTAATCCACCAGAAAAGACAGAAGAAATATTACAACAAATATTATGCTTAAACACAAATATACTAATTGATTAAAAAAATATATATATTTAAAACAAATATACAACACAAATACACAGTGAAGCGTTGTTCCCCCTGCTGCTATTGGACCAGGTCTCTCTTGGAAAAGAGATATTATCTCAATGAGAAAAACTGTATAAATAAAGGTAAAAACATTTTTTTAAATAAAAACAACCAACTAATCGCAGCATTACCTAAAAAATGGAAGAGGCAGGAGGAAGGGGGAGAAAGTAAAGAACTTGTCTGTTGGCCCTGCATTAAAGACCAAAATGGGTTAAAGAAAATTGTGATAAATAAAAAAGAATACCAGTTTCGTTTAATGGCCAAAAAATGGACACCTGTGCCATACAGATTGCTAAAGAGTTGGGAAGAGATTTTTGATGTAAAGTGCATTTGGAAAGTGTTGAGGCCCCTTCCTTTTTTCAACATTTTGTTACCTTATAGCCTTATTCTAAAATTCAATTAATGTTGTTTCTCGTCAATCTACTCACAACACCCTATATTGACAAAGCGAAAACAGGTTTTTAGAAATGTTTGCAAATGTATATATATATAAAAAAAAATATTAAAAAAATACCTTATTTACATAAGTACTCAGACCCTTTGCTATGAGACTTGAAATTGAGCTCAGATCATCCTTGAGATATTTCAAAAACTTGATTGGAGTCCACCTGTGGTAAATATAATTGATTGGACACTGATTGGGCACACACCTGGCACATATTCGGGGAAGGGTAGCAAAAAAATGTCTGCAGCATTGAAGGTCCCCAAGAACACAGTGTCTTCAATTGTTCTTAAATGGAAGAAGTTTGGAATCACCAAGACTCTTCCTAGAGCTGGCTCCCGGACAAACTGAGCAATCAGGGAGAAGGGCCTTTGTCAGGGAGGTAATCAAGAACCCGATGGTCACTCTGACAGAGCTCCAGAGTTCCTCTGTGGAGATGGGAGAACCTTCCAGAAGGCAACCATCACTGCATCACTCCACCTATCAGGCCTTTATGGTAGAGTGACCAGACGGAAGCCACTCCTCAGTAAAAGGCACATGACAGCCCGCTTGGAGTTTGCCAAAAAGGAACCTAAAGGACTCTCATTCAATGAGGAACAAGATGCTCTGATTTGATGAAACCAAGATTGAACTCTTCTGCCTGAATGCCAAGCGTCACGTCTGGAGGAAACCTGGCACCATCCCCATGGTGAAGCATGGTGGTGGCAGCATCATCATGTGGGGATGTTTTTCAGCGGCAGGGAAAGGGAGACTAGTCAGGATCAAGGGAAAGATTAACAAAGAAAACTACAGAGAGATCCTTGATAAAAACCTGCTCCAGAGCGCTCAGGACCTCAGACTGGGGCGAAGGTTCACCTCCAAACAGGACAACGACCCTAAGCACACAGCCAAGACAACACAGGAGTGGCTTCAGATCAAGTCTCTGAATGTCCTTGAGTGGCCCAGCCAGAGCCCGGACTTGAACCCGATCAAACATCTCTGGAGAGACCTGAAAATAGCTGTGCAGCAACACTCCCCATCCAACCTGACAGAGCTTGAAAGGATCTGCAGAGAAGAATGGGAGAAACTCCCCAAATACAGGTGTGCCAAGATTGTAGCGTCATACCCAAGGAGACTAGAGGCTGTAATCGCTTCCAAAGGTGCTTCAAGAAAGTACTGAGTAAAGGGTCTGAATACTTATGTAAATGTGATATTTCAGGTTTTTATTTTTAATAAATGTACAAAAATGTCTAAAAAACTGTTTTTGCATTGTCATTATGGGGTATTGTGCGTAGATTGATGAGGGGGAAAAATACTATTTAATCAATTTTAGAATAAGGCTGTAACGTAACACAATGAGGAAAAAGACAAGGGGTCTGAATAATTTCCGAATGTACTGTATATGGGGGATACAACCATTCCAGTTCTGCAGACCTTTCTGCGAAGAGACATAATCATTATATTGTTTTGGTACTGTCCATATGTAGCTTGTTTTTGGTCACAGGTTTCGGAGTGGCTGAAGAATTGCAACATTTACTCTGAGTTAACTCTGCAAGTAGCACTGCTGAGTGATATGAATCAATAGTATAATTATACTCTTCGCAAAATTGTTTTAATTTTGTTTACAACCTGTAGAAACTATGAGAATAGAAAGGTTCAGAACTTTTGTGAAACATCAGAGCACAGTTGAAATGTAAATGGCAAATAGAAATCAAAACTGGATGGTGTTCAGAGATAGATGGGAGGGGTTGAAGGTAGCTGAATGATGAGACTAAAAATAAACTAACGATAAACAAACTAATACAAAATATAATGTGGCCGTAAATAGTATTCAGTATGTATAAGCTGGAAGTAGAAGCCTAAGTGTTGTTGTCCGTTAGTTTACTCCAATTAGGGGAGGGGTGGTAGGGTTAGGGGAAAATGACAGAGGGAAAAAAAATATATATATATACACTACCGGTCAAAAGTTTTAGAACACCTACTCATTCAATGGTTTTTATTTATTTATTTATTTTATTTTACATTGTAGAATAATAGTGAAGACATCAAAACTATGAAATAACACATATGAAATCCTGTAGTAACCAAAAAAGTGTTAAACAAATCAAAATATATTTTATATTTGAGATTCTTCTAATAGCCACCCTTTGCATTGATGACAGCTTTGCATACTCTTGGCATTCTCTTAAGCAGCTTCACCTGGAATGCTTTTCCAACAGCCTTGAAGGAGTTCCCTCATATGCTGAGCACTTGTTGGCTGCTTTCCTTCACTCTGCGGTCCAACTCATCCCAAACCATCTCAACTTGGTTGTGGAGGCCAGGTCGTCTGCAGTCCATCACTCTCCTTCTTGGTAAAATAGCCCTTACACAACCTGGAGGTGTGTTGGGTCATTGTCCTGTTGAAAATCAAATGATAGTCCCACTAAGCCCAAACCAGATAGGATGGTGTATCACTGCAGAATGCTGTGGTAGCTATGCTGGTTAAGTGTTCTAAATAAATAACAGACATTGTCTCCAGCAAAGCACCCCGACATCATAACACCTCCTCCTCCATGCTTTACGGTGGGAAATACACATGCGGAGATCATCCGTTCACCAACACCGCATCTCACAAAGACACGGCAGTTGGAACCAAAAATCTCCAATTTGGACTCCAGACAAAAGGACACATTTCCACTTCTAATGTCCATTGCTCGCATTTCTTGGTCCAAACAAGTCTCTTCTTATTATTGGTGTCCTTTAGTAGTGGTTTCTTTGCAGCTATTCGACCATGAAGGTCTGATTCACACAGTCTCCTCTGAACAGTTGATGTTGAGATGCGTCTGTTACTTGAACTCTGTGAAGCATTTATTTGGGCTGCAATTTCTAAGGCTGGTAACTCTAATGAACTTATCCTCTACAGCAGAGGTAACTCTGGGTCTTCCTTTCATGTGGCGGTCCTCATGAGAGCCAGATTAATCACAGTGCTTGATGGTTTTTGCGACTGCACTTGAAGAAACTTTCAAAGTTCTTGAAATGTTCCGTATTGACTAACCTTCATGTTTTAAAGTAATGATGGACTGTCGTTTCTCTTTGCTTATTTGAGATTTACCAAATAGGGCTGTCTTCTGTATACCCCCCTACCTTGTCACAACATAACTGATTGGCTCAAACACATTAAGACAGAAAGAAATTCCACAAATGAACTTTTAAGAAGGCACACCTGTTAATTGAAATGCATTCCAGGTGATTACCTCATGAAGCTGGTTGAGAGAATGCCGAGAGTGTGCAAAGCTGTCATCACATCAAAGGTGGCAATTTGAAGAATCTCAAATATAAAATATATTTTCATTTGTTTAACACCTTTTTGGTTACTACATGATTCCATATGTGTTATTTCATAGATTTGATGTCTTCACTATTATTATACACTATAGAAAATAGTCAAAATAAATAAAAACCCTTGAATGAGTTGGTGTTCTAAAACTTTTGACCGGTAGTGTATATATATAAATCAAATTAATAATATATATATACACTGTATTTATAAAACATATGTATATGGAGGATTGGAAATGTGCAGACAATTACATTGATAGAAGCCACAATCTATTTGCAATATTCAAGCTGATCCACCCCCTAGAAAATTATTATAAAAAAACATGTTTGATAATGTTTGTGTGTGCATGTGTGTGTATATGAGTGTAACTTTCACGCCCAGATCTGTTTCAACTGTCCTTTTGCTTGTCTCCACCCCCCTCCAGGTGTCACCCATCTTTCCCATTATCCCCTGGGTACTTATACCTGTGTTCTCTGTTTGTCTGTTGTCAGTTCGTCCTGTTTGTCAAGTCAACCAGCATTTTGGCTCAGCTTCTGCTTTTCCCGTCTCTCTTTTTCTCGCTCTCCTGGTTTTCACCCTTTCCTGTCCTGACTCTGAGCCCGCCTGTTTGACCACTCTGTCTGACCTGATCTGACCTGACCCTAAGCCTGTGCCTTTGCCACTACTCTGGATTATCGACCCCTGCCTGCCTTGACCTGGCGTTTGCCTGCCCCTGTTGCTGTAATAAACATGTTTTACTTCAACACAGTCTGCATTTGGGTCTTACCTGAAACGTGATAGTAACAGCTAGGCTACATGGAGGGGAGTACTTGGTAGTTTGGTTCATCAGCCTGACCCCTAGTCTACGCTTGAAGTTATTTAGGGGACTGATGATGTTTTGGCAATATGAAGATAAGAATGACAAAGAATGGAACCTCTGTATCTGCTAGAAAATTGACTATGTGAGGTGGAGAGGGTGAAGGATTTCGCAGTGTCTTGTGTTGCATGCATGGATTTGGGAATCATCCTGGCAGACTCCATTGAAAGGTTTAGGTAGGCTGTCTGGGAGGTATGTATATTTGAAGATGAAGGTGCATAATTGGAGTATTTTAACGATATAGATAGAGACAATATAATGAGTTTCTTAAACAGATGAGCAGATGGAGCCAAGTAGTTAGAGGGGGTGGCTCGTCTTGCAAATTTATTTTGTGTGATGAGTAATGCATAGAGATTGGAACCATATGTACGAGCTCAGGTAATATTGCAATAAATGAGATATGGGTCAATTAAGCTGTAGTATAGTGTTAGGAAGCAAGCCCGATGACCCGAACCACTAATCTATCTGATAATACCAATGGACTTCAGACAGAAGTACACACTCACACGGACTGTCACAAGATGGCTTGAGAAGTCATTCTTCTTAAAGACAGGCTTATTGAACAGGCACGCATACTATAACTGTCTCCAATTCATTCAAGGCCCAGGATTTGTGTACAGGCATGGACATGTTCTTGTTTGTTTCCTTGCAAACATACTGTAGATGGAAGCACAGCGTACTAGCGGAACCTGGACATGTGTGACAGAGAACATCATTTATTTTATGCAACAACAATCCCTCTTATTCCAAGGCTGAGGGCCGATGCAGTTGGGTAATGTTGACACAGCTCCAGTAGTGGGACACTATTCAGCTGCTGGTATAATGTTGTTTTTTTACACCATTCCATTGCGAATGTGTGGACACATCTCAATCGCTGTGTGACACTGACCTCCATCAATCCCATACTGTCAGCATATGGGTCTATGGATTCACATTTCATTTAGATGGCAAGTTAGCTTATCTTATCTCGAAGACAGGTTTTTCCACCTGTGTTGTCTCTCATCTGTTCAATTGTCCCATATATCAGCAGGTAGACCTACTTCTCTTGTCATTTCACCTGGGCTGGGTTGTGTAGGGGTTGTCGGGGGGTTCTTTGTCTGTGATACGGAAGCAGGTTCTTTCTGTCTGGGAAAATGCCCCTCCTCACCTCCTCCTCTGCTACTTTTCCCTCTTTACTCCCCCAATAGACTCCCTCCCTCCCCCCTCCACTCCTCCCCCCTGGCCTAGTATCCCTCCCTTCCCCCTCTACTCCTTCTCTTCCCTTCCACCCCTAGACTCTCTCCTCTCATGCCCTCCCCTGTCTCCTCTCCTTGGCTGGGTCAGTTAAGCAGGGGGATTGACTGTGCGCTGCTGCAGATGTGCAGTCTGGAAAGGGGCCAGATTGCCTTGCCTGGGAGAACATGTGGTCAGGCACTGTTTACCTTGGCACTCTCTCAAACTATCTCCCACACATGCTGTGTCCATGCCAGCTTCACAATGCCAGCACTGACTTCTAGGGGGATTATCAGGTTGAACTGTGAAAAATGATCATTGTCGGTTATTTGTATTAACAGAACAAATTACAACTGAATAGGATTATAAAAGGAATTCAAGTATATGCTAAATTAAATATAAAAGGCAGTCAGATATGTTGCTTTGTAGTGAGGTTGATTCACTTCAGCTTCCCAATCTTGTTTATTCTCAGCTAAGGGCTGAGGTGTGATTATCTGGACATTCTGCTGTAGTCTAGGGATACCCAGACACTGTTTTTCACAGATTCTCTACATACCTCACATTCTGCCATTCTGTACTTCTGTCTCTTAACAAACATCTATGGCAGGGGTTGGCAACAGGTGGCCCCGGGTGTTTTATTTTGGCCCCCCAAATTTTTACAAATAAATGTAAAAAATCATCAAGAATTGAGCAAAAAAATAGTTTCATTTAGGAAACCAAGTATTCCCACAAATAAAAATAAAAAAAATAGACAAATGTGATCGTGTCTCAATGTAATCAAAGTATGGAATGATTGTCATTTTCAAATACAATCTCTTTTTGGGCTTTGTTGTGGTCCATTTGCAGTGTAAAAATTATTATAATCATGTTCGGGCCACCCAACCATCTGCTCAGACAAAAAAAAAACGTACTGTGGCTCAATCTAGTTTCCTACCAATCAATGCTTTGGAACACTTCTGCACCAAACACACCCTGCAGCCTTTTTGTCGGTAAGAGTAAGCTCAAACGTCACGAATGAACGCTGCAGCCGTTACTTCTATAAAATGTTCATCCCACTTTTAAAATGAATCTCCATGTTATTAGTATATTATTACAATGATTAAATGGCTATTGTGCTCTTAGATGAAATAACAGAAGTAAACATATTAAAGACCCCTAAATATGTGTTGATAATCATTTGTCATCAATAATAATTGATCCCACATATCTTGATGTTTGATATCCGTTGAAAATCTATACTATGGTGAGCGGTCGTTCCATTTACACCATGTGAAGTGTTCAGCGCCCTCTGCAGGTCTGGAAGGGTTACTAGAGAAGTAGAGTTTCTGCAGTCTACATGATGGTGGTGTTATCACCTAAAATCAACTGACCATAAGCTCTCTATCTAAAATCCATCAGCAGGCATATCATCACAATATAATTAACTTTTTTTGTGCCGAGAACTTTTTTGAGATAGTTTGCTGATATTGTAGTTTGATTATGGCAACAAACCAGGTCAACTCCTGTACGCAGAAGTCAAGTGTAGAGGCATGCAAAATATGTGTTTGTGATCTGATGGTCTGCCTCACTGGGTTTTACATACAGCACATGTATTCTTCACAGCCCTAGGTATCACTGGTAAGGTAAATATAGTACTGTTATCGTCTCAATATGACAGACCTAGTAAGTCTGGTAAGGGACACAGTGAACTCAGACAGAGATTCCCTCCAAATCCCTCCTCTCCATTTTGTAAAAAGTTGCTTACTTCTTATAGCAGTAGGAGCCTAACCCAGCCTTATATTGTATCCCTTTCAAATGACTCCCTATTCCCTACATAGTGCACTACCTTTGACGAAATGAGTACACAATATAGGGAATAGCGTGCCATTTGGGACATAGAGATTCTCTCAGAGGGGGGGATCTCTGTTTGGATTCTGACTTCCCCTCTCGCTCCAGGCCTTGGAAACCAGGCCAAATCCCTGTATGTTTTCTAAGGCCATGATAATGGATTATGAATGGCCCGAACTTTGCTACATCCACATGTCTTGACACACCGTCTACATGCTTTCGATTGGAATCCACTGCCTGGGACAGTCATACTCACTACACAGTATACTGTGTAGGAAGTTGGAGCAGTTATCATTTTATTTTCAACTCAGTTACTCAGATTGTTGGAGTATCAGTCTTCAAAGTAGACTGAGAGAGAGCCTGGAAGAGAGAGACTGAAAGCGAGAGATAGAGTTCAGTAATGACTACAGGCACAGTATGGTGGGCCCCACTAAACTCAGCAATCTTGTTCTGTTATGGCTAGTTATCTTAGCCAGCTTCAGATCTCTTACTCGCTCTCCGAGGGGGACATAGACATTGTCATTGGCTCACTACACCAGATGGAAACCAACTTCCTCTATTGCCTCAAGCCTTGTCTGTTCCCCAACTGGCGTCCTCTTCCCTGTGTAGTGCACTGCTTTTGACCAGGGCCCATGGGGAGTGCACTATACCGAGAATGGATTGCCATTTCAAATAAAAGTCCATTGGTCTCATACACAGTTCAGCAAATGTTATAGCGCGGGTGCAGCGAAATGCTTGCGTTATTAGCTCCTAACAGTGCAGCAAAAATGTCAACCAAGTACACCAACAATAACAATAATAATAAAAACAAGAAAACCACGAATGTCAGAATGAATTCAGTTGACAATCCAAATAACAAATTCAATACAGTTGAAGTTGGAAGTTTACATACAATTAGGTTGGAGTCATTAAAACTTGTTTTTTAACCACTCCACAAGTCGGTTAGGACATCGTCTTTGTGCATGACACAAGTCATTTTTCCAACAATTGTTTACAGACAGATTATTTCACTTATAACTCACTGTATCACAATTCCATTGGGTCTGAAGTTTACATACACTAAGTTGATTGTGCCTTTAAAAAGCTTGGAAAATTCCAGAAAATGATGTCATGGCTTCAGACCTCCACAAGTCTGGTTCATCCTTGGGAGCAATTTTCAAATGCCTGAAGGTACCACGTTCATCTGTACAAACAATAGTACGCAAGTATAAACACCATGTATGACCACGCAGCCGTCATACCGCTCAGGAAGGAGACGCGTTCTGTCTCCTAGAGATGAACGTACTTTGGTGCGAAAAGTGCAAATCAATCCCAGAACAGCAGCAAAGAACCTCGTGAAGATGCTGGAGGAAACAGGTACAAAAATATCTATATCCACAGTAAAACGAGTCCTATATTGACATAACCTGAAAGGCCGCTCAGCAAGGAAGAAGCCACTGCTCCAAAACCACCATAAAAAAGCCAGACTACGGTTTGCAACTGCACATGTGGACAAAGATCTTTTTGGAGAAATGTCCTCTGGTCTGATGAAACAAAAATAGAAGCGTTTGGCCATAATGACCATCGTTATGTTTGGAGGAAAAAGGGGGATGCTTGCAAGCCGAAGAACACCATCCCAACCGTGAAGCGCGGGGGGTGGCAGCATCATGTTGTGGGGGTGCTTTGCTGCAGGAGGGACTGGTGCACTTCACAAAATAGATGGCATCATGAGGGAGGAGAATGATGCGGGTATGTTGAAGCAACATCTCAAGACATTAGTCAGGAAGTTAAAGCTTGGTCGCAAATGGGTCTTCCTAATGGAGAATGACCCCAAGCATACTTCCAAAGTTGTGACAAAATGGCTTAAGGACAACAAAGTCAAGGTATTGGAGTGGCCATCACAAAGCGCTGACCTCAATCCTATAGATTATTTGTGGGCAGAACTGAAAAAGTGTGTACGAGCAAGGAGGCCTACAAACCTGACTCAGTTACACCAGCTCTGCCAGGAGGAATGGGCCAAAATTCACCCAACTTTTTGTGGGAAAGGTTGTGGAAGGCTACCCGAAACGTTTGGCCTAAGTTAAACAATTTAAAGGCAATGCTACCAAATACTAATTGAGTGTATGTAAACTTCTGACCCACTGGGAATGTGATGAAAGAAATAAAAGCTGTAACAAATAATTATTCTGACAATTCACATTCTTAAAATAAAGTGGTGATCCTAACTGACCTAAGACAGGGAATTTTTACTTCGACTAAATGTCAGGAATTGTGAAAAACTGAGGTTAAATGTATTTGGCTAAGGTGTATGTAAACTTCCGGCTTCAACTGTATACGCCAAAATATACACTATATATACAAAAGTATGTGGACACCCTTCAAATGAATGGATTTGGCTATTTCAGTCACACCTGTTGCTGACAGGTGTATAGAATCGAGTACACAGCCATGCAATCTCCATAGACAAACATTGGCAGTAGAAAGGCCCGTACTGAAGAGCTCAGTGACTTTCACCGTGTCACCGTCATAGGATGCCACCTATCCAACAAGTCAGTTCGTCAAATTTCTGCCCTGCTAGAGCTGCCCCGGTCAACTGTATGTTGTTACGGTTTTCTTGCGGTGAAGGAGAGGCGGACCAAAATGCAGCGTGGTAATTTTTATACATCTTTAATAAAGATGAAAACGAACAATACAAAAACAAGAAACGTAACACGAAAACCTAAACAGCCTATCTGGTGCAAACTAACACAGAGACAGGAACAATCACCCACGAAACACTCAAAGAATATGGCTGCCTAAATATGGTTGCCAATCAGAGACAACGATAAACACCTACCTCTGATTGAGAACCACTTCAGGCAACCATAGACTTTCCTAGAAAACCCCCCTATACCACAATCCCAATACCTACAAAAAAAACAAGACAAAACGGCTCTGGCTGCTCCATGCAGACTGGCGGCTCTGGCGGCTCCATGCAGACTGGCGGCTCTGGCAGCTCCATGCAGACTGGCGGCTCTGGCGGCTCCATGCAGACTGGCGGCTCTTGCGGCTCCATGCAGACTGGCGGCTCTGGTGGCTCCATGCAGACTGGCGGCTCTGGCAGCTCCATGCAGACTGGCGGCTCTGGCGGCTCCATGCAGACTGGCGGCTCTGGCTGCTCCATGCAGACTGGCAGCTCTGGCTGCTCCATGCAGACTGGCAGCTCTGGCTGCTCCATGCAGACTGGCAGCTCTGGCTGCTCCATGCAGACTGGCAGCTCCATGCAGACTGGCAGCTCTGGCTGCTCCATGCAGACTGGCAGCTCTGGCTGCTCCATGCAGACTGGCAGCTCTGGCAGCGCTGAACAGGCAGGAGACTCCAGCAGGTGTCAGGTCTGACTCCTGACTCTGCCACACTCTCCCTGTGCCACCCCCCAATACATTTTTGGGGCTGACTCTCGGGCTTCCTTCCACGCCGCCGTGTTCGTTTCTCCAACTCCATTCTCCTATAACCCTCTTCGCACTGCTCCAGCGAATCCCAGGCGGGCTCCGGCACTCTCCCTGGGTCGACCGCCCACCTGTCTATTTCCTCCCAAATCGTATAATCCAGACCTTGTTGCTCCTGCTGCCACTGCCTGTCACCACGCCGCTTGGTCCTGTTGTGGTGGGTGATTCTGTTACGGTTTTCTTGCGGTGAAGGAGAGGCGGACCAAAATGCAGCGTGGTAATTTTTATACATCTTTAATAAAGATGAAAACGAACAATACAAAAACAAGAAACGTAACACGAAAACCTAAACAGCCTATCTGGTGCAAACTAACACAGAGACAGGAACAATCACCCACAAAACACTCAAAGAATATGGCTGCCTAAATATGGTTCCCAATCAGAGACAACAATAAACGCCTACCTCTGATTGAGAACCACTTCAGCCAACCATAGACTTTCCTAGAAAACCCCACTATACCACAATCCCAATACCTACAAAAAAACCCAAGACAAAACACACCACATAATAAACCCTGGCCTGACCAAAATAATAAAGAAAACACAAAATACTAAGACCAGGGCGTGACATATGTGCTGTTATTGTGAAGTAGAAACGTCTATGAGCAACAACGGCTCAGCCACAAAGTGGTAGGCCACACAAGCTTACAGAACAGGACCACCGAGGGCTGATGCGTGTAAAAATCATCTGTCCTCGGTTGCAACACTCACTACCGAGTTCCAATCTGCCTCTGGAAGAAACGTCAGCACAATAACTGTTTGTCGGGAGCTTCATGAAATGGGTTTCCATGGCCGAGCTGCCGCACACAAGCCTCCATAGGTTGTAGAAGCGTTGTTGGGGTTTCTTCCCCATGGTGTCGGTGTGGTGGGACCATTTCAGGTCCTCAGTGAAGGACCTTGAAGCGTTTGGTACACATCCTTGGGAACCAGAATACAACTCTGCTGCTTTGGGAAGAAAATGTAGATATTTTTTTATAAAGCACTGTGAAGTCAGCTGACATTCATAGATGGATGGGAATCCATATATCAGAAATGATTTGACCATGATGTCAGATTTTATGTCTGAGTCCAGAGTAAATTTTCGAAGAGTACTGTAGTTTTGGCTATGTTTCATTAACTTTGGTGCTTTTGTCTGAAGTCAGTGCAAATGTTTGGGTATTAAAGTTATTGTTCAGCACGTTACACTATTGAGATGAAAAGATGGTGCTCACTCTAAATGATCTGCTATGTCCTTCATCTACCACCAGAGGGGGTTCTCACCTGAGAAATGCACTTGGAGTGGGTCCGAGTCAGAAATGTTCTCTTGAGTTGGATGTCATGGAATAGAAAATTCAACGAACTGTTTAGAAAATAGAACATCCTTCCACTCGCCAACCCCTGGCCGGGATGCATCTCATCTTTCAGTATGGTAACATAGTAACCTAAGGTTACGATTCTGGAGAGTTCTACCATGCACAATTATCAGAGATTGTGTATAACATAACCTTTAGAGCAGCTGTGTGTCAGTGGTGGGAAAAGCAAAGGACTCAAGTAAAAATGGAAGACCAGCAGCAGAACATTTCTGGGATCTTTTATTTCAGCTCTTGAAACATGGGACCAACACTTTACATGTTGCGCTTATATTTTTGTTCAGTGTATGTACTTTTACTCCATACATTTTCCCTGACACCCAAAGGTACTCGTTACATTTCGAATGCTCAGGCAGGACAGCAATATGGTCTAATACACACACCTATCAATATAACATGTCATCCCTACTGTCGCACAAATTTGTTTTACATCCCTGTAAGTCAGCATTTCTCCTTTGGCAAGATAAACCATCCACCTGACAGGTGTGGTATATCTAGAAGCTGATTAAAAAGCATGATCATTACACAGGTGCACCTTGTGCTGGGGACAATAAAATGACACTAAAATGTGCAGTTTCGTCACACAACACAATGCAACAGATGTCTCAAATTTGAGGGAGCGTGCAATTGGCATGATGATTGCAGAAATGTCCACCAGACCTGTTGCCGACGCCAATGCCTACTTCTGTCTGTAATAAAGCCCTTTTATGGGGAAAAACTCATTCTGATTGGCTGGGTCTGGCTCCCCAGGCCCACCCACGGCTGTGCCCCTGCCCAGTCATGTGAAATCCATAGATTAGGGCCTAATGGATTTATTTCAATTGACTGATTTACTTATAAGAACTGTAACTGCTTTTACATTTTTGTTTCCTATATTTTATTTAGGAATATAGAGTAAAAGTTGCGAAAAATATAAATAGTAAAGTACAAATACCCCCCAAAACTACTTAAGTAGCCTAGTACTTCAAAGTATTTCTACTCAGTTACTTCACACGTGCAAAAAGCTCAGGGGAACACTTTTACAATGTTGCAAGACCCAGGTGGCATTCTTAAATTGTATATGTGTTAAAATATTTCTGACCTGTTACTAAAGTAATAGATACATTTGAGAGTGTCCACTTGTTTGCAAGTTGATGCCTATTATTATTTTATGTGTATCAAATGAAAACCGCAGAGCACAACTATTCATGCGCCAACATGGCTGGTGTAGGGTCGCCAGCTTCATGCTTTGAAAAGCGTTGAAATTCGGGAGAAAACCTTTGTTCAGAGGGAGCTTGCTTCGTAGTTTTCGCGATTTCCAAATGAATTTAATTGGTGATGTCATCTGGTTCGAGAGGGCTGTGTGTGTTGGTGCTTCAGAGTCACCATCCAGTCAACGTGTTGTAACCACCAGCAACACAGGCAGGCAGTGGAGCTCCCAAATAAAAAGGCGCTTTTAGTTTTTGGTTCAAGGCATGGGATATTTTCAACAATGCTGCAGTGACGGAGATCTGAGGACCTTGAGAACTAGTTGGACGTTTTCTAAAGGAATGTTGAAGCCACATTGTGTTCACAATAGATTTTAATTTGAAAAATAGTGTGTGGGTTTATATGGATTATGCATGCTGAAATGTATATATAAGAAATATACATGACTGTGCATGAGCACAACCCTTAGCTTCAACTAGGCTGTAACAAGCCTCCCCCCCCTGTTTCTGCAGTTTTATCCATACCGCTGACTGTGAAGCTACCTTTGCTATTCGTAGTACGTGGTTGCAGGGCGTAAAGAGAACGGACAATCGCACCGGACCGTTCCGGGGTTCGGATGAGGTGTTTGAATAGATTCTTTGATTTTAGAATTCCATCGACCTTTCTATCCATTATTTTCTACAGAAGTGATGCAAATGTGTTAGCAATGAGGTTGTTCTTCGTGGGATTTCTACTCGGTTTGGAGATCCTGTCTCCTACAGGAGCTATTGATGGTAAGTGACATTCTAGTGTTCTAGCCTATGGCTTTGTGAAACTGCATGTCCACTTAGCAACATAGGGCCTATACAGTGTAGGCCTATTCACCACACGGCAGGCTAGCCTATTTGCCTTCATAACACCAATAGGCTTCAGACTCGATGTGATCGATATGAGCCATGGGCTTTTCCTTCTAGCTAAGCTAATCACCCTAGGAGGTGCCATGTTTGTGTGACAGACTAAAAGCGATCTAGCTTGCCCACCCTTTGGCAATTGCTCATTTCATAACCACCTGCTGTAGCCTAGCATACATGCTTCTTTTAGGGTGTTGTTGACATGACAAAGACAACTGCTCGTCCACAGATGTTGAGTTTCATATGGCTTAATTTTGTTGGCTTTTATCAGCGGGGATTCAAAGCGGTGCATGGCTACATTGACTTCAGTGTTGTGCTGCCCGCTACTCTGTTTTACTCCCATTCCCAGATGTAGCCCCACAAATGTTTCAGAATTAATATGCCCTTTGTTCATGTTCTGTTGTTGTCATGCTCATGAAGAAGGTGGTCGTTCAATGTTGTAAGGTCATTCAGCAGGTAGAACAAGGCTATGGTATCTCAGCACATCAGTGAAAGGCCTGCTTTCCCCCAGTTCTAGGTAGGCTAGACCGTCACAGCAGCACACTACCTTGATTCGATAAGTAGGCTACACGGACCCGATCAACATGCCTCTGCTTTTCACCGATTTCTCCGCTGTGGAATCCCCCACATTTGTATCATTTGCAGGTTCTAAACGGTAGCCTTCTATGTGTGAATCGTTTATGGTTCAGAATCGATGGCTGTTGGTCTGGCTGCAACCTGCTCTCAGAGCATTTCGTATTATTCTCTACATAAATCCGATACACACATTTGTGGATCATCCATTTCGTGTGATGTTACGAATTGCAATTTGTATGGTATGTTATGAATGTGCAATCCATGCATTGTTACAAATGAGCAAAACCTACAATATGTTACAAATTCTCAAAACTTATGTTACGAATTCCAATTTGTTGTGATTAATGTTACCTAGGTGGCTAAATCTATCATTAGCTAGTTAGATAAAGTTAGCTAGGTTAAGGTTAGGAGTTAGGTTAACAGTAGGGGAAGGGTTAGCTAAGTAGTTGCAGAGTAGCTAAAAAGTAGTAAGTAGTTGAAAAATTGTCCGTGATGAGATTTGAACACACGACCGTTATACACCCACGATCCACCCCAACCAACCACCCTCCTTTCGTTTTTGCCTAAATATCTTTTCACAATTGAGTTCCAAATAGCTCTAACGTTGCCCCAGCGTGATTGGAAAAAATGAATAATAATTGAGCCTGTGAGGTCACAGTGCACTCAACTGTTCCAATGTAATTGTTGTGCAACAGGACAGTTAACCCAAGTTTTATTTGAGGCATGTTCCGCCTCCTCATTCATTTACATAGAAGTAGCCCATTTCACTGTAGCAGACAATTTATATTTGAGGCTTTACTGAGTTGGACAAACTTCTCTCTTCAACGAGAGCCCAAGCACTTCCCCAGATCAAGTATGCAGACATTGGCACAGTCTTGTAGAAACCTTTCCCCCTGGCACATGTTCTGTCTGGCACTCGCATTGCTTTCATTGTTGTTTTGCTTACAAACAATAGCTTTCTTTGAACATGTGTGCATTCCTATCAAAGTAAGTGCCTTTATTTTCTGTTCTAATGACAAAATGAGGTGAACGGATGGTTCACTCATCTTTCTTGTAGATTTCCGGAAGGGAACGCAATCCCTTAAGCAATTAACATGCTTACTACAAACAGACCAAACTCATCTTGTCTCCTTATCTTTGGTTGACACGAAAAAACAAACATGGCAGTGCGCACAAACTACCCATCGTCGAAGTACTTCTGACTTTTAGAAAGTGTTTTACAAAGCTATTTCGATCAATGGTGAGCTAGAGTTGGCTAAATATACCCACTTGTGTTATGTCAATATTTCCTCAGTTAGCGCGTGCACTAATGTAGCCCACATTTTTCGGGTTTGGATGATTGTGCTATGCTGTCGCTACTTCTGTGAATGTCTGAACATTGCATCTAAAAAAATTAACTGGTCACATTCAGGACGTAACATTGTAAGATCTGTGTTTGTGCAAAATGTTTCTGTGAAAAAAAGTGTGGTACACTGCTCAAACGCTGACTGTGGCATCAATCGAAACTGGACGTTCTAAATAAGCGTTCTAATCACACCGGTTTGAGCGTAGAGCTGCAGGGACCACTGTAAAATGAACACACCTGTGTGTTGGTATGTGTCAAAGGGTTAACTTCTATCTTATGTAACCGTACCAAACGTAACATCATACACATTTTAGTGTCCCAGATTTACATTTACTACGTTACGTCTACTCTGAGACCAGGCTGCTGTAAACTAAGGATTTTAGCAGTGACCAGGCTACACCTTAGAAGGTATAGTTCAAACAGAATCACTGTGTTGATATATACGTTTTCATGTTTGTTTTGAGCTGCAAGCAGTAAAAACAACTGTGTTTGGTTTTTCAGTTGTGATCTTTATACCTAGGTAGGCTGTTGTCGTGACTT
Source organism: Oncorhynchus clarkii lewisi (assembly GCF_045791955.1). Taxonomy (NCBI): domain Eukaryota; kingdom Metazoa; phylum Chordata; class Actinopteri; order Salmoniformes; family Salmonidae; genus Oncorhynchus; species Oncorhynchus clarkii. Next base: position 39,685,266 of record NC_092162.1, on the reverse strand, counting down.
GTCCCGACATGCAGCGAATTTTATGTCTGGGGGGGCGGGGGGGGGGGGGGGGGGGGGTGACTACATTAATCACAACAGATACTAACATTAATGACAGTCAGGTAGCCTATAGATAACTGAATTAAATAATGTTGCAATGTATTGCCATCCTAAAATCCTCATGTGCTTCTCAGGGCTGCGTTGGACTCTTCGCTAGTTTGAGAATAATGACTGGCTACAGTGCGTCCTTGCAACAATGATTCTGTCTGTGGCCATGCACTTTCAGAGCTAGAACATTGTAGCCAATGATTTGTAACATCTGGCAATGTCTTGGCAATACAAAGTGTCAAGTAGACCATAATTTGTAGTGTCACTGGCATGGTTAACTTGAATGAAATGGAATGAACCCACTATGCACGGACTGACGCCAATGTCTTTTTTTGGTCCTGTCTGGGCTGGCCATCTTTTTTTTTTGGTGTGGTATGGACCGGCCTTGATTTCAATGTCCACGGACATTGATTTTTTGGTCTGGACTGGAATGATGTGCATGGTTATGAATATCCGAACGGATGTTATTATTCGAACACTGAGTATTGTGTGTGAGTATTCCCTTTTTTTGTGTGTGTGTAAAACATAGGCCTATTTTTGACACTGAAATGGCTTTTTCTAAATTTAAATAAAAATATCCATGTGACATTGCTACGTACAAGAATACACCATGACATTTGAAATGATTCATTTAATAAAATAACAAACTTTCCAATGTAGTTTTTATGACATGCGCCCCATAAAAATACCAGAAGCCAACTGGTAGCCTTCACATTTGTACCATGTTGATTGCCAATCAAACCGGCAAAGTGGATCAATGTGGAGTGAGAGTTCACTAATGCAATGGGGGGGAGGGGAATGATGTAATTTAAAAGCTAGCGAAATGAGAAGAAGTGACAACAGGCAACCAACAGGTAGACTTTTTTGTTTTGTTTTACATCCATATGGTCAAAGGTATGTGGACACCCGTTCAAATGAGTGGATTTGGCCATTTCAGCCACACCCATTGCTGACGGGTGTATAAAATCGAACACACGGCCATGCAATCTCCATAGACAAACATTGGCAGTAGAATGGCCCATACTGAAGAGCTCAGTGACTTTCAACGTGGCACTGTCATAGGATGCCACCTTTCCAACAAGCCAGTTTGTCAAATGTCTGCCCTGCTAGAGCTGCCCCGGTCATCTGTAAGCGCTGTCATTGTGAAGTGGTAATGTCTAGGAGCCACAACTGCTCCACCGCGACGTAGTTAGACACACAAGCTGACTGAACGGGCCCACCGAATGCTGAAATGTTCCATACGCGCACAATTTGTTTAAATCTCTGTTAGTGAGTGTCTCCTTTGCCAAGGTAATCCATCCACCTGACAGGTGTGGCATATCAAGATGCTGATTAAATAGCATGATCATTACACAGGTGCACCTTGTGCTGGGGACAATAAAAGGACATTCTAAAATGTGCAGTTTTGTCACACAACACAATGCCACAGATGTCTCAAGTGTTGAAGGAGCGTGCAATTGGCATGCTGACTGCAGGAATGTCCACCAGAGCTGTTGCCAGTGAATTTTGTTAATTTCTCCACCATAAACCGCCTCCAATGTATTTTTAGAGAATTAGGCAGTACGTCCAACTGGTTTCACAACCGCAGACCACGTGTATGGTGATGTGTGTGCACGAAAAAGAATGAGCATTAAAATGGGCAAAAAAAGCTTTTCTGAAGCAAGACTTTTGCTAGGACTGTCTGTGTGGTCTGAGTGGGTAGGGTAAAACTGAAATCTATCTGTTATTTGCAGAGCGGTTTCGAACTCACTTTATTGGTCAATTAACCAATTTACTGCATGGAGATGTCACCATGGAAAGATTAAACTCCCGCCCATGCAAACCTGCTGATAAGAAGGTCCTGTGTAGATAGTGTTGTCAACCAGCAAATATAAGGAAATGACACTGATCAAATTATTTCACACTTCTACAGTGTTACAATGTTGTACAATATAAAATACAGGCAAAACTGAATTTTGACTACACTGGACCTTTAAAGAATGAACATTCCAGAAACGTTTCAGCCCAGATCTAACAATAAAGGGGCAATAAGGGGGCTCCTTATTTATTTTATTTTTGACATGTCCTGGGATAGGGACCATTTTTGAGGTTGTTAAAGAACCCCGTGTGAGCGAGCATAGATAGGTCTACTCTCCCGGGTCTTAGCCTCCCACCTCCCAAGCTCTGGGAAACATCTGGACAGAGTGAGACCATTAATCCACAGTGTATGTGATGTGACTATGGGGGGAGGAGCTGACTCCTCACTCACACAGAGGATAAAAACAAAACAAACGTTACCAGCAGGAATCAAACCAGCTGAAGTATAGACCCTCCTCCCCATGACGTCTGAGTAACATTTTGTTTCCTTTGTTTCCCAACCTTTCTGACTCAATCACCAGTGATGGGAAACATTGGACAGAGCAGTGCAGTACAGAATGGGTAACACTATGTACAGTATGACCAGTGTTGAGAAACAGTGGACCGTAAGGTACAGGAACCTGATCTCGTGCTGTTAGCACAAAGAACCATGTCACAGATGTCCAGATGCAAGACCAGGGTAGGGAAGGGGTAAGTGAGTGTGTGTTTGACTGGATGCTGCTATGTTAGAGGCCAGGGAAGAGGAGGGAGGGTGTGTGTGTGTGTGTGTGTGTGTGTGTGTGTGTGTGTGTGAGTGATGCTGCTATGCTAGAGGGCAGGGGTCAGCCACTTGAGCTGAAACATGTGGATTCATCAGCATCACCACTGGGCTCCGCTGGCTGTCCCCAGCATGATTTAGGGGTTGAGGGGATTGGACAGGCCAAGTTCAGAGGGCAAGGCCATCCCCTGCTCTGTTCTGTTCCAGGACTGTCCTTTCCTAGCTCGATAGTTTATTTATCCGTAGCTGCACATTTTAAACGGCTGGTCTGGATCGTATATCAGCTTTGTTGATCTTTGAGTCAGGATCCTCTAAAAGATGCCAAACCAGAAATGTGGGGTGACCTGGTGATCACATGCATGTGAATGCTGTAAAAGTAGCAAATGCAATACCTTTACAATGCATTAACTAACATGTAATTAAGGGTTAAGATGGTGTGCAGTGTAATGTTCTCATCAGCAAGGATCTGGATCATTTTACCACTCTGCTTAGAAGTGATTTAATAACACAGAGCAACTGACCCTCAAATGACTTGTGTTACAGGAATAGATACACATGATGCCTCTGCCTCCTACAAATACAGGTTCAGGATCATTTTAGCCCCACTCGATGAACGGCATGACTTGTGACTAAGTGTACAAAACATTGAGAACACCTTCCTGATATTGAATTATACCCCCTTTTGCCCTCAGAACAGCCTTGATTCGTCGGGGCATGGACTCTACAAGGTGTCGAAAGCGTTCCCCGGGGATGCTGGCCCATGTTGACTCAATAATGCTTCCCACAGTTGTCTCAAGTTGGCTGGATGTCCTTGGGGTGGTGGACCATCCTTGATACACAAGGGAAACAGTTGAATGTGAAAAACCCAGCAGCATTGCAGTTCTTGACACACTCAAACCGGTGTGCCTGGCACCTACTATCAAACCCTGTTCAAAGGCACTTAAATCCTTTGTCTTGCCCATTCACCCGCTGAATGGCACACACATAATCCATGTCTCAATTGTTTCAAGGCCCCAATAAAATCCATCTTTGAACGGACTCATTCCCTTCATCTACACTGATTTTGAAGTGGATTTAACAAGGGATATCAATAAGGGATCATAGCTTTCACCTGGATTCACCTAGTCAGTCATGGAAATGTTTTGTACACTCAGTGTATGTTACTGTAAGAGATACTCTGGAGGCTCCTTTGTAAATAAAACTATACAAAATATATTCACGTCACCCAATTTATTGATTAAAACAGACTGTTTAGGAATGAAGGTCTACAGAAGCCTCAGCAGCACTCTGTAGGGTAGCACCATGGTGTAGCCGGAGGACAGCTAGCTTCCGTTTTCCTCTGGGTACGTTGACGTCAATACAAAACCTAGGAGGCTCATGGTTCTCACCCCCTTCCATAGACTTACACATGAATTATCACAACTTCCCGGAGGATGTCCTCCAATTTATCAGAGCTCTTGCAGCATGAACTGACATGTCCACCCAATCAAAAGATCAGAGAATGAATCTAGTACTGAAATCATAAGATTCAGCCAGCTAGCACTGCAGTGTATGAAATGTGGTGAGTAATTGACTCAGAGAGGCAATAGTTGAACAGGTTTGAACAAATACATTTCTTCCAAAATGAAGGAGAAGCAAGATATTTTTATTTTATTTTTTACTTTCAGTTCCACTTACTTAGCTAGCAGATGCAACTAACTAGTTTAGCCTACTCAAACACCCTGCTCAAACAGAGTGATGCTATGTTAGCTAGCTGGTTATGGCTATCCAACACACTACTGGAACTCTTCCTCGTCAAGGTAAGCTTTTGGTTTTAACAAATGTATTGCCACTGGGGCTCACCGGTGTAAGTGCGGAACTGCTTACTTGACCATACACTGCAATGCTACTGCTTCATTGTACCGTGTTTACTAATGCGTTAGTTCTATTAGCTATGTTGACTATGAAGTTACTTTAGCTAATATGGTGACAACGATGTAGGCTGTGTGTAGCGGTTATATGGTTTGACTTGGTCACATACAGCTGATGTGTTGTCCATTTGAAGTCGACAAGTGAGGGGAAAAGGTGAGAGGAGGGGAGAGCATATGTGAGAAGGAATACGACGTGGCTGCTATGAAAGTGAACTTTGTTTACGCGTGATCAGCGGTGTATTCATTCCGCTGATTCTGTTGATGGAAGCAAACTGAACGAAACCGGGATAAACATACCTGAATTTGTTCAATAGAAACTCTCGTTTACAACTGTTGGACTAATGATTACACCCTAGATCATCTAGATGCAGTCGAGTGTGCAAAGCGGTATTGAATGTGTCACTGTCTGTCACCTCAAATTTTTCTCTCGACCTGTGTGCGCCTACGTTGTAAACTAGAGTTCATAGGCTAGGTTGTAGCAACCTTATGGTTGTTATAGGGAAATTTGAGTATCATGTAGTAGCCTAAACCTATCGACATTACATTGAACTGGGTGAATGGAATATGAATGACAGTCATCCAACATGCTCTAGTAGAAATAAAGGCCATGCTCATATATATATATTTTTAATCTTCCTCCCTCATCAAAAACTGCACCGACTGCCACGGCAGTATGTTACCATTAGAGATAATGTGCACATGTTACCTCCTACATATCTAGCCTCCCACAAATCTACCTGTCTTGCTTCCAAGTACATTTCTATGCCCCTATGATACTGAGCAGACTTACATGACCACAACAAAGGTACGGCTGAGCTGAACTGTGGAGATGGGTCAGGAGGTGATCACATCTCTATTTTTAATAGTGTGAATTCCAGAGTAGACTCTGTTTATCTGACCCTTTTAAAGGGACATTTCTACTTAACATCCTATTATCTCCAGGATCATACTAGTGTCTAGTAAAAAAATATAACAAAAAAGGGTCCTAAGTAAATGACCCCCTATGATCATCAGGGGTCATGTTTCTTTTGGACCTTTGTCTGTGGGTCTGGAGGGGAAGAGAGGGTGAATTCCAGAACCTGGGGCCTGGTTCTAACCCTAATATGCTGACCACATCGGTCGCGGTGCGTGCGCGAGCGTTGCAAAATAACTGGGCGTGGCATAACCGTCGGAACACTCAGAGCCTCCACTGGAAACATCTGCCAGGAACATTCTAGAACATCCTGGCCTAACATAGCTGAAGCTTTTAGGTAGTCCGCTATAGCGCACTCTCAGGTGGCACACCAAATTCTATCATTTTATTTTTTGTTCTGTAATGAGATTTGTGAAAAAGCCATGTATCTTAGTTATGTAAAAGGGGGTGGGAAATGGAGCAGTGTCTTTTGGAATTAAGATGCAAACAGGTCTCCCATGTTTTTAGCCTTTGAATAGACTGTAGTAAATGCAGGGTTATGGTGGTGGGTGTCTACTAATACTTCCTAGCGGGAGACAATGCAGGTTTAACCTAAACTGAAATAACAATGTGGCGATAGTGGGAGCCTTGACAATAACTGTATCAAATCCATTTTTCTTTCCTCCCTCTTCCTGTAAAGCATCGTAGATTTAGCCCGAGCACAGACTGGAGGCTAGAGGCAGGTTGCGTCCCAAATGGCATCCTACTCCCTATATATGACCAGGCCCCATAGGGAAATAGGGTGCCATTAGAGACGCATGCACAGATTAGCATGAATGGTTCAGTGTGGTTTCTCCCTGTACGAAGACGTGAGGCTCGCTAGATGAAAGAGTGTTTGTTGATGGTGAATAGCAGGGGTGTGTTGTAATTGGTGTTTTCTGCATTTAGCTCCCATAAGACCCTGAAAGGAGCAGATTGGTTTATTGAACATAATGGGGGGGGGGGGGGGGGGGGGGGGGTGTGGGTGTTGATGTGGAAGGGAGAACAAGGAAGATGCCTTGGATTTCTCTTTAGGTTATAGAAACGATAGGCCCTTTCACACGGCATTGTTCTTAGCCCTGGGCTGTTCTTAGCCCAAGGCTATGACTGACATTGGGCTAGCTTAGCCTGTGTTCACACAACCAGAGCTACCTGAAACCAAATGTCACGTTTTATGGAGTAGAATATTCAAATTAGGTAACAGTGTAATAACTCTGTGATTGGCTAGCCCCGAAAAATCGGTGCTAACCCAGTTTAGAATATGCAGGTGTAAACACACGCTTAGTCCCAGGTTTAAAGAACCCTTAATCCAATGTTTATGTCTTTTCCATGCTTTTCACACAAGGGGCTCTATTTGTCGGCTGGCTTTAAGGCGGCGCTAGTGTCAAACGCACGTTAGTTAAACATTTCGTAATGTAAAAACTGGGTCACTGGCATTTTCCAGCCCTAACGCCAGTTTTGGCAATTTACCTGTCTAGCATTAGCATGTTTGCGGTGGAAATATGAGGTGTGTCATTTAAAACAATGACCCAAAGGGCTAATTTCAGGCAGCGCTTGGTGGGGATATTTAAGACCAACCAACAACTGGTTTTAGCTGTGACGCACACTGCCCATGGTGCCTGTCTTCTTAGGATTTAGAAACTTCGTTTTTTCCCCCGTTTTAGTTGACAAAAATCCAAGCATGGCCTCTTCTCTCAATAAAGGCTGTTTTTGTTTTTGTCCTGCCCAATGTACAGTAATCAAGTAAAACCGTCGATAAAGTTCGTGAGACGGCTTGGAAATCAATCTTCATCACCAAAGCTTTATTCAAATATCAAGATTGAGAGGCGCAAAACAGTGAGTTGACGTTCCCTTTTTATCTATGTATTGTAGGCAGGCCAACATTATTTTAGCCATGCTTTGGAGGGGCATAAAACCCCCTCCGTGATGGAGGCTACATGTATCCATGCCCATCATGAAGCGAGATGATAACCCCGGTGAACCTCGTATTTAGATATGGTTTTCTTGTAACAATTTTGTTTTCCGTTTTCATATATTTTTTAAACCCAAGCCCTCCGTAGACTACCCTTACCATAGGCCTATGATAACGAAGCCTGGTTCAACCACAATGCGTTGTCTTTTTTTTATGCTGGTGATTTTGTCATTACGTTTTACATCTATTTATTGTGGTTGGAATTTAATGGTTGCAATTTATTAAAACCAAACTTATTCGAATTATTCACTGTCCTGATTTAATGGTGAGAATGTCCGTGAGAATGTCCGTGGCACGCATGCAAAGCAACTTCAGGAGAAGTGTGAATGTGATCTGTGATCTGATGGGTTCGATGTGTATATTAAACATATTTGGGCGCAGTGTAACGGTCAGTGAACATTCTCCCTTTCTCTTCATATTGGATCTTTTGTCCAGCTGTTGTGAAAAGTTTTGGATATGCGTAAAACCCTTCATAGTCGGCGTTGTTTTAATATTATATGCCCACAGGAAGCAATTATGGTGCCGGTAAGTGTATTCAGACAGCCTATTTAAAACATGTTTTGATTAGAATTATTCGCTGTCTTTTTAGGCCTTATCAATAATGAATTTTAATCTTGCTCATTGACAACATTAAGCATGACCATGCTCAGCCATAATGCAATTTACTGTAGGCCTAGCCCCTATATCAGGGTGAATGCTACAGTATGCATATTTCCACATTGAAGCCATGCAATTACTCAGAACAATGTGGACTACCAACAGGTTCAAGTTAACATATTTAGCAATGATGGGATAGTTTACATGTTTGTTTCTGTAAGCTGTTTAACAAACTATAATGGACTAACCCCCCCCCCCCCCCCCCCTCTGATTCAGAGGGGTTGGGTTAAATGCGAAAGACACATTTCAGTCGAATACAATCCGTTCGACATCTGACTAGGTCTTTCCCTTTTCCTAACGTTGGATTTGGATTTGATTATATAAAAACCCGTAAATACACAACCTAAAGCAAACACATATTTAACCATGGAGCACAGTCTGCCTTGCCAGAGGGGCCAAGCCTCGACACACCCGCAACTTGTGTATTCATCAAAACACAGCCCTTTTCACGCCAATGCCAGCAACTGCGCCAATAATTGTGCTTGTGAAAATAGCTAAACTATTTGACACACCCCCGAACCTATAACGCCGGAGCTTAGATTGACCATTGCTCTAGGTTTGTTCAAATGGAGCCCAAGGAGTAAACCTAGCTCTTCAAATGTTGCAACTGGTTGCAACGTTTGCCTGACATCCAACGCAAACGTGTGAATCCTGGCTTTGTGACGAAAGATTTGTTGTTTTTCTATCTCCTGATGGTGAACTTTTCACCTGACGCCTGGGGATGACCAGTGAGGCTCAGCGAGGCAGAACGGCTGTTACACTGAGCACTCTTCCAGTCTTAAAGTCTTGGTTCCACCTCCAGAAACACATTGGCTATTCCAAGGCTGTTCCAAGGCTGTGTGTGTTTTGCGCTCGACTGGAGAATCGATTGGGGCCTCCTGTTCAATCTCCTCCACTCTGCTGCCTGCTTTCACACCTGGCCAGGAGGAGAGAGGAGAGCGAGAAGAGAGGCAACTGATGTGTGGTGATAAGATTCCAATTTCATGGACTACTGCCATGTGTCAGACTTGTCTGCTTCTGTTAGTCACAGCTATTGAACTCAGATCCCCATGCGTCCTAAATGGCACCCTCTCCTCTATCTAGTGCACTACTTTTGACCAGATCCCTCTGGTGAATAGTGAATACGGTGCCATTTGGGACGCAACCACAGCCATTGGCTTGATTGGCTATGCATATGGCATACATTAGGATGAGAATGAACCACTCTCCCGGTACTGAGATCTTTGAGGAGGTGGTGGGCCGTATGGACTTCACACAGTTGCTCAGCTTTTTCTTTAGTTATCCTTGACTGGGCGTTTGTTTGACTTGTTTGCTCAGCAAAGGCTACACTGTCCGTGACAACTTGATCACTTTGTCAGCCTTGTGTCACCAAGAAAGTCTTTGACCACTAACCACAAACAGGTTAAATCAATGTTGTTTCAACGCAATTTGTCAACGCATTGTGATGTGGAAAATACATTGTAAACTGTTGTTTTGAGGGTAAAGTTTCCACCACAGGATTATTAAATCCTGGTGACCGATTTTCAACATAGACAAACCTTGTATAAATGTTGATTTTGTGCCTTTGAAACGACGTCAGATCTTCAACGTAATATATAGGCTGGATAGCACGTCCTACTGGAGAGTTTCTGTCTACAGCGATCCCTTCAGTCTCCCAGCCCTGCTTCGCTTTAATATTTGTCACTGACTATTACCAATGTACTATCGTTAGTTAGATTACTCGTTGGTTATTACTGCATTGTCGGAACTAGAAGCACAAGCATTTCGCTACACTCGCATTAACATCTGCTAACCATGTGTATGTGACAAATAAAATTTGATTTGATTTGATAAATCTCCACTTAATAGATTCACTGTTGCTATCGAAGTCATTCCAAAGGGTAGGTTCAACAGAGCAAACAAATCCTATACATTATCAATGTTGCTATTTAGCAGTGGTGGAAAAAGTACCCAGTTGTCATACTTGACTAAAAGCAAAGATACTTTTATAGAAAAGGACAAGTCACCCAGTAAAATACTACTTGATGATCAAAAGTAAATATACTAAAGTTATAAATAATTTCAAATTCTTTATATTAAGCAATCATTTTCTTGTTATTTTAATGTATGGATAGCCAGTGGCACACTCCAACACTCATACTAAACATACATGCTTTGTTTGTAGATTGTGAGTCAGCCAGATCATAGGCAGTAGGGAATACCAGGGATATTCTCTTGTTAATGTGTGAATTGGACCATTTTCCTGTCCTGCTAAGCATTCTAAATGTGACAAGTACTTCAAGGAAAATGTATGGAGTAAAAAGTATATCATTTTCTTTAGGAATATAGTGATGTAAAAGTTGTCAAATATAACGATTTAAGGTACAGATACCCATAAAAGCTACTTAAGTTGTACTTATTTTTACTTAAGTACTTCATACCACTGCTATTTATGCCTATTGTATATAGAATTTGGGAAGTCATCAACAGCTATTGTTTAAATTCAACCCAGGATTCAACTAAAAATAGACAGTATATAGAATCTACAAGTTAATAATAAATGTGTTGGATTCACGTCTCCATCTCAACCCAAAATAAAAGTTGAATAATAGGATTAAATCAAACTGTATTCAAAGTGCATTTTAAATGGTTGAAATCGCAGTGATAAGTAGGGATGCACGATATATCGGTGAACATATCGGAATCGGACGATAATAGGTAAAAATGCCAACATCGGTATCGGGCGATGTCTAATTTAACGCCGAGGTGCAAAACCATTGTCAAAGCTGACGTGCATACCTATTGGTACATGACGTAATGACACCACGTAAAATGTTGAGCTATACGTGCAACACAGCATTCCTGAACTAGTCCACAATGTCTGCTGTGTGGATCGAGCAGTCAACAAGTCAAGTAGTAATTTGAAAGAGTAACAACATTTCAGTGAGACAACTCAAAGGCGAAATCCATTAAAGCCATATAATGGATTTCATTGCCCTTGACAATCAACTGTTCTCTGTCGTGGGTGATGTTGGCTTTCGCCGACTGGTCGAGCACTGGTACACACTACCAAGTGCACTATTTTTCAGATGTTGCCCTCCCGTTGTTACGCAGTAATAGTGTCACTGCTATTAGCTCTACAACATACATACTGTGGCGTGCCGTTTGGGTCTTTGTGTCAAAAAAGATACAGTAGCACTGTCAAAGCTGTACAAAAAAAGTCTGCAAATACAGGCCACTAACAATGTGTTTACAATACCGAATTGGTAATAAAGCATAATTTGTTTGACCGTAACTTCTGGGGTAGCTAGCTTTAGCTTGGTATCTAGCTAGCACCAATACAACCAACTTGAAAATAATGACCAGTAGAAACTGCAGTCATTTTCATTATTCTTAGCAATGATTTAGGAATCCTTGTGAGTAAGTATTAGATAGGTTGTTGGCAAATTGAAATTACATTTCGGTCCATGAAAATAAATAGCTAGCCAGCTACTTAACCCTGTTGCCCAAAGCTAAAGTTATAAGCAGCCAGCTAGCTTCGTCTGGCTAGTTAGCTAGCTAGCTAGCTAACTATAGCTACTGAAACAGATTGTCATTTTGCAATGTTTATGGGGAAGAACATTGTTTGCATCCATGAGCTAGCTAGCTTTAAAAAAAAATGACCAGCACTGTAGGTACGCGCGAGAACTTTACCAGCATCATAGCATACGTATCGATGAATCGTAGTGATAGTGTAATAACTACTTAATATTTTAATGTGTTCATACATTTTTTATGTGATGTGCAGTCTTTCAGGTCCTGATTGGTCAAAAAGCTTATTTGACACGTTAAATAGTATATTTTTTGGCACGCAAAGACCCAAACGGCGTTCCATAGAAATCCTGGTTGAGAATGAAACGACTGAAGAAATGAACAACATAACAGCACAGCAAGTAAGTGAAATAAATAGGTTTTGTTTATGTTTTACTGGTAATGGGGACATACACACATACAAATAACTTTTTGGTGTGTGTGTGTGACCTTTTTTTTGAACTAGGCAAGTCCGTTAAGAACAAATGCTTATTTACAATGACGGCCTAGCCAGGCCAAACCCGGACAGTGTTGGGCCAATTGTGCGTGGCCCTATGGGACTCCCAATTGCGGCCGGATGTGATACAGCCTGGATTCGAACCAGGGACTGTAGTGACGCCTCTTGCAGTGCCTTAGACCGATGCGTGTGTGTTAACTATTTAACTGTACCAGAATGCTTAAAAGGACTGTAAAATGTTAAATATCTGTTATCGGCATCAGTTTTTTGTCAAGGAAAATATTGGATGTCCGTATAGGCCAAAAATGTCATATCGGTGCATCACTAGTGATAACACATTTAACTGAACCAAAAATCAGACAGATTTTCCTTTGGAATTGGGTTGTGCTTTTAGATGGTTTGAAAGCATATAGTGATAACACATTGGGAATTCAACTTTTGGCTGTCTTTTTGAGTGGGTGAAAATGGGTTGCAATTTCATTGATCAACGTATCTACCAAATATGACCCGATTCGCCACGTTGAAATGACATCGCATTGCAGCTCATTAATGCATTATCTGTAAAGTGAGTTCTCTTCTCCACGATCAACAATCTACTACCTAACGACTCACTCCTCACTGCTTCAGCTGACTTCTGTGCTCAGTATCCGGGATCTCATTTATCTACCATGCGTACATGGAGCTTTTAGGATTTGCGTGTGCAACAGATCATTGGGATTTATCGAACTGTCACACGCAACATATACACATGTTTTCATTGATAAATCCGAGACATACTGTATTTGTGTGCTCGTGAACGAGCGTTACAACCCCGCAGTTACAACCCCAAACTTTTTATGGTAACAGAAACCCCCCCCCACATTTGCTGTATAATTTGGAGACGTTGGAACTGGGCCTTGACAGTTTCTAAAGGAAAGCACAATGGCAAATGTGCTCACATTTGTTCTGTAGAGGTTTGGGCAGAATGTTTTAATCTTTTACAGTGCGCATTCTGCAAGATGAATTGTCTATTCAAACAATTTAAAAGTGAATGCGACCGCCCACACTTCCAAAAGACAAATTGTCGTTCAATATTTTGTTCATCAATACATGATTGTTTCTACTGCCTTGTTATAGGCTCTGAGATGAAAGTCTAGAATGTCGTGCTCCTATCGCACAGCAATACTGTAGCCTACCCATACTGTGAAATATTTTAAGTAGGCTACTGGTTTATTTACTTTCGAGCATGCTTGGCTATTGAATGAGTAATGGATAAATGGTAGCAATCCTTTCTTCCCTCTCTGCCTTCTCCCCTGTTGCTGCTGCGTTCATCTCTGGTCTACTCACCAAAGCCTTAACCTGCTCACTTGATCCTATGCCCACCACCCTAGTCAAGACCTGTCTTGTGCTTTCTCCCCTCATGGTTGACATTGTCAGTGTGTCCCATTTGCGCTGGCACATTTTGGTTAAAAAAAACAAAACAAGGACTTGAACCAGCTAACCTCAACAACTACCAACCCATGTCCAACCTTACATTTGTGGCTAAAGTCATTGCGCATGCTGTAGCTTCCCAACTCCAGCAGCACATGGACTTCTCATGACCTCTTTGAGCATCTTCAATCAGGCTTTAGGGCCAATCACAGCACAGAAACGGCTCTGGTCAAAGTGGTCAATGATCTTTTACTAGCGGTTGCCTGGCAATCTCATCCTCCTCATCCTACTGGACTTACCAGTTGCTTTTTGACACTGTTTGCCATTCCATCATCAAAAGGATGGAGAGGTCTCTGGGTATCACCGAAACAGCCCTGGCCTGGTTCAGGTCCTACCTGTCGGACAGCCCCTGGCTCGGTTCAGGTCCTACCTGTCGGACAGCCCCTGGCCCGGTTCAGGTCCTACCTGTCGGACAGCCCCTGGCTCGGTGTAGGTCCTACCTGTCGGACAGCCCCTGGCCCGGTTCAGGTCCTACCTGTCGGACAGCCCCTGGCCCGGTTCAGGTCCTACCTGTCGGACAGCCCCTTGCCCGGTTCAGGTCCTACCTGTCGGACAGGCAGCAGTTGGTGACCCTGGGGCACTTAAAATCCACCCGTGCTCCTGTCCGCCAGCAGTCCCCCAAGGTTAGTCCTAGGGGATTCTCCTTTTTATTATCTACATCATTAACACGGTCAACAATTCCACTGTTACACTGATGACACACCTGTCCATTCCAGCTGTCTAAAAGAAATACAATCATGAATGAGCTCCAGCTTTCTGAAGCTCAGAGACCATGTTGGTGGTCGCCAAGATGTCTCCCGAAGAAGGTGGAGCAGTTTGACTTTATCATTGACCTCTGCTCTCTGTCCTGTCTCTCTGAATAATCTGGGGGTCATCCTCAATTCCACACTCTCCTTTGATACGTACATTAAAACATCACAAAATCTGCCTTTTTCCATCTGTAGAACATCGCCGGACTCCGCCCGTCCCTTACCGACTCAGTTGGTGAAACTCTTCTACGTGCCTTCATTACCTCAAGCCTGAACTATTGCAATGCTCAGCTCCCTCAACGAACTTCAGCATATCCAAAACAGCTCTGAGACTCCTCAACCACACCAAGCCCCGGGAGCACATTACCCCACACTCCTACAACCCCACTGGCTTCCAATCAACTTCAAAACCCTTTTTCCTCACCTACAAATCCCTGTATGGCTTGGCTGACTTCTGTCTCTCTGTCATGCTACACATTTACCCCCCCACCCTCAGCCTTCCAGCCTCTGACTCTGCGAATCTGACCCCATCCAAACATTCATAAACAATCTTAAAACTCCCCTTTTCAGACTAGGATTCAGCCTATAGTTTGAAACCTTGGTCTGGCTCTCTTTTTCTTCTTCTTTTAATCTGCCAATTCCGAATCGTCTTCATTTTAACTGCCTTGATAACCTTGTTTTTTTGTTGGTGTGTGTATTATTGAGCTTGCAATTTTTTGGGGTGTCGTTTTATTATTGTCATATTTATATTCACAATTTTAGTCCTTACTCTGTAAGTGCCCTTGGGTATTTTTGAAAGGCGCAAATAATTATTTATCGTTCATTCTTGCCTATTATTGAGCCAGACACACACACACACACACCGCTCGGCCTCCACAACTTCGATGTGTTTCTAATGAGTGTTTTGGACTAGCAGAGATCCGGTGAAATCATTAAACCTCATTAAACCTTGAATACAGTGGGAATCCTTTGAACTGAAATAAGTTGTCTTGTTTCGTCAAACATTTTCATACGACGTTTACTATATAGCTTAATTCCTCCCCCAGTCTTTGTTTTCTGTCTTGGTTTCAGAAGTAAAGAGTAAGCCATGCATTGAGTTTTATTTTATTTTATGGCTTTCGTAGAGCTGCAATGAATGAAGGCCTCAGTCAATTTGTGGTCCAGCGTTGATTCATTTTGTGGCTCCCATGTTCAGTTTTTTTTTTTACCAGCTGAATCTGTGGAAGGCAGTGTAGTGAGGTGTAGCCTGCAGAGGCTGCTGGAGAGAGTGAGTTGACAGCAACTCGTAATCGCTATAGGCTCCTCTCTATGTCTATCAATCCCCCCCCCCCCTCCCCCCTCTGTGACAGCGTGCAGCAGCTCATCATGTTACGTCAGAGTTCAGCCCCAGACCCCTTTGTTGTGCTTATGGTACAAAAAGGGAGGGGAGCCAGCTAGGGTACGAGATGACTGCCTGGCCCTCACAGTTCAGCTGTTGTATGCATGTTTAACCACTTAGAAAATGACTTGGGGATTAGAATGGGCTTCAATGACCCATGGATATTGTGTGAGAACAGTAAGCTGGTTAATGCTTAAAGTAAGCTGCAGTCAAACTGCATGGCCAGTTGCTCCTTTAGCACAAAGCTAAATGGCTGTTCCTGTTGGATGGGCACTGCACAGAGCCTCCATTGAAAAGTTGGGACCGAGGTTGGTGTGTGTGTGTGTGTGTGTAATAATAATTTGGCGGGTGCTTATATTTGTCCTATTTCACACGTGTACAAGTGGGTATTAATACACTTGTGAATTGGATTTATTTTTTATTTGTTTTGCATAGCCCAACTCTCCTCGGAGGGTGGGGTCACGGCCATTATCAACGGCAAACCTGGAGCAATTACGGTTAAGTGCCTTGTTCACGGGCACATTGGCAGACTTTTCACCCTGTCGGCACCCGGGATTCGAACTATCAACCTTTCAAACTAGCTAATCCTATGCTCTAACCACTAGGTTACCTGTGTGCCCTGTGTGTCTGAGCTTCTCAATTAAAATGCCTACCTGGCAGAATGATATCAGGATTATTTGCATAAATTCAGTGGCCATTTGTTTTGCAAACCCTGCAATCACATGAGTGCTACAGTTACAGTTACAGCTGGTGCGCACTTTAATTAAAGGGTATCTACACCCCAAAATCAATTTCTTTTAGATTATTCCCAGACCTCAAAAGTGGTCTACTAGTGAGTTTTATGCATTGTTGTGGACTTGGAACATCCATTTTATTAATTTTATTCCTGTTAAAAAAGTGTGATTTTATGAGAGAAACCCTGAACCAATTGGGGAAAAACGAAAACCCCGAAAAACAAAATGGAAATGGAGAAAAAACTAAACGGAATCAGATTAAAAATACAACTGATTTTATAGGGCCCTACCATTGTTCCCTTCCACTCTACATTGTTGCTCCATACCTGTGTTGTAACACTACAACTTTTACACGAACACAGCGATAGTGTTACTACACAGGTATAACAGCAGCTTTATATAAACTGTTAAAGTAACTGTCCCGTGAGAATCTCACTTTATAAAAGATCATATTCTCATACCCAAATAATGTTGACTCGTCATATAATCATATATGGGCCAAAGCATAAATTGGAGAAAAAACACTTCAAAAACACCACCTCAAACTTGATTTTCAAACGGGCCGTTTCAGAAATGCTTGCCATTTCCTCAGAGGATGATGTCATCCTCCTGAGGAGGATGAACTGGCCAATCAGCAGTCTACCAGTCCACCATTCCAATACAAATAAGCTGCTTTTAACATACTTAATTACAGTTTTTGGGGAAGGAAAACAATTTATTTAACTAATATTGTAAATAAATTATAGGTCAGATTTCATAGAAATCTGGAAACAAACTAGACAGTTTAACAAATATTTTATTTGGCACACATCTATCTATAACATCCCATTGTTTAACTAACTACCTCCTTAAATCTCTTGCACAATTTCTTTTTGTGCCAAGTCCCACTGTATATTTAATGAACCACAGAAACTCCAGCAATAACAACTAGATTCTCTGCCCTCTTTCTCTTCATTCTTTCTTATGGTCCTAGTTTGGTTTTAATTGTTACTTTCAAAGCGGGGGGATTCTTGCTTTGAAATATTGCGGTTAAACTGAGCAACAAAGAAATGATTTCAAATTGACCTCCAGGGTGTCATTACATACTAGTGGTTGGTTTGCTTTTTCAGTTTTTGGAACTGTGTTGAACTCTGTGGAAGTTCCAAATTCCATATAACAGAAAGCGAGGTGGGTTGGAGAGAATGAATATGTGATGGGAAACAGCCCTGGTTTAACTCTCTTTCCCGCAGAGCCCTCCACCTCTCTGTCACCCCTAATATATATTAATATATATATATATATATATACTAATATATATTAGGGGTGACACACACACTACCGTTCACTTAGAAATGGCCTTGTTTTTGAAAGAAAAACACCTTTTCTCCCAATTTTTAAAATAACATCAAATTGATCAGAAATACAGTGTAGACATTGTTAACCTTGTAAATTACTATTGTAGCTGGTAACGGCCGATTTTTAATGGAATATCTGCATAGGCATGGGGAGGCCCATTATCAGCAACCATCACTTCCGTGTTCCAATGGCACATTGTTAGCTAATCCAAGTTAATCATTTAAAAAAAAAAGGCTTTTGCAATTGTGTTAGCGCAGCTACAAACTGTTGTTCTGATTTCTAAAGAAGCAATAAAACTGGCCTTTAGACTAGTTGAGGACCTGGAGCATCAGCATTTGTGGGTTCGATTACAGGCTCAGTGGCCAGAAACAAAGACCTTTCTTCTGAAACTCGTCAGTCTATTCTTGTTCTGGCTCTAACCAGGGTTATCTTCTGTGTACCACCCCTGCCGTGTCACAACACAACTGTTAAGATGGCACACCTGTTAATTGAAATGCATTCTAGGCGTCTACCTCAAAGCTGGTTGAGAGAAAGCCAAGAGTGTGCAAAGCTGTCATCAAGGCAAAGGGTGGCTATTTGAAGAATCTAAAATGTATTTTGGTTTAACACTTTTCTTGGTTACTACGTTATTCCATGTGTTATTTCATAGTTTTGATGTTTTCACAATTATTCTACAATGTAGAAAATAGTCAAAATAAAGAAAAACCCTTAAATGAGTAGGTGTGTCCAAACTTTTGACTGTGTGTGTGTGTATGACTCATTCATTTTATTCCATTCATTTCAGATTCCCATTTGGGCTCTTACCTTTTTAACAGCATGTAATATAATCCAATCACTATCGCCAGGCCCGGGGAAACGACCCACTGGGGAATGGGAAGGATGAAAGGCTGCTGTTCCACTTTGGTTAGTTCAGTGCTAGAACATGTGGAAGTGTTTTTAACATTTTGAGTGTACTCAGTTAGTAAACCTTTGTGCTGTCTGTTGTGTTCTGTACAGATAGGGACTGTGCTCGACTTGGACTGAAATAGGTTCCTGTACTCATTTTGGGTGCCGGTACTGTTTTATATTTAGGTGCAGGACCCTACACATGCGAGAACCCTACACATGAAATCAATTAAAAGGTGCTGGAATGTGCTATGAGGGTCTGGTTTTGATTTGTTGGGATGGAGGGATGGGCGTATTGAGGGAGACATGGCCAGGGATGGCAGGATGAGGGAGGGAGTTAAAGTGGGCCCGTAATTTGGTGTCCCCCAGCTGGGCTTGGTGTCTGGAGGCCTCCGTCATATGCCTGCCTGCTCTGCTCAGTAAATAGTGGTGACACGGAACAACTCCCACTCTACTGTCCCATACTCTGCTGTGGTCTCTTTCTGGCATTTCATGCTGTCTCCAGTTTGTTTATTTTCTGTCGCTCTGGCACTCTCTCTCTCTCTTGTTCTCTACCTCTTCTTTATCACCACACACACACACACACACACACACACACACACACACACACACACACACACACACACACACTGTGATCTGAGCAACGACGCTGACTAGTTTCGTCTCATCCTGCCCTCTGCCACCTCATTGACATTCACCAGCAGAGTGTGACGAGAATAACTTTTATCTGTGCTGAATTGGTAATTGCCTCAAATGTGCCTTATGCATATAAATGTATGTAAAATAAATACAGCACTGACAAACCACGACATCAATGAATTGTTAGGCCTCGTTAACATCCTACTCATAAGGCATTTGAGAGTGCTTGCTGATCTAGGATCAGTTTAACATTTTAGATCATAATAAATATAGCTATATGGACATTGGGAACCTGATCCTAGATCACCACTCCTACTCTGAGATGCTTGAATGTGTGAGTGAATACAGGACAGGGTACTTCCTCCAGACTGGCTAGTAACACGGATACAGACATACAGTAGCTTCCTGTGACCTCCTCAGACAGCTGTGTGAAAAGGCTTTCACCTCTCAGGTATTTCTTGAGCAAATATTATGACAAATCTTACAAAGTGGGCCAGACTAACTGAGAGGAACTCTGCTTTTATATTTAATGCTGGTTTACAATAGAACTCTCTCTCGTCTCTCTCGTCTCTCTGTACAAAGCCTCCATATACAGTAGGCCTGTAGATATATTGTTATTTTTGTCTGATAACCAACATTGACTTATGGAAGGAATAAGGGTTTATAAGTAGTTTATACTATTAGTTATAGGTTTATTTGAGGTTCATAAATCAGTAGTAAATAAGAAACGCGAGTGCAGCAACATCCTCTATGTTTATTAGAGCGTTCACCTCAAATCCAATTTTATTGGTCACGTACGTCACGTACGAACATATGTTGCAGATGTTATTGCGGATGTAGCGAAATGCTTGTGTTCCTAGCTCCAACAGTGCAGTAGTATCTAACAATACACACATCTCAAAGTAAAATAATGGAATTAAGAAATCTATCATTATTAAGATGAGCAATGTCAGAGTGGCATTGACTAAAATACAGTAGAATAAAATACAGTAATATACACTACAGTCAAAGTTTGGGGTCACTTTGAAATGTCCTTGTTTTTGAAAGAAGATCACCTTTTTGTCCGTTTTAAAATAACATCAATTTGATCAGAAATACAATATAGACATTGTTCATGTTGTAAATGACTATTGTAGCTGGAAACGGCAGAATTTTGTATTTTTTAAATATATACATATTTTTATGGAATATCTACATAGGCGTACAGAGGCCCATTATCAGCAACCATCACTCCTGTGTTCCAATGGCACATTGCGTAAGCTAATCCAAGTTTATCATTTTAAAAGGCTAATTGATCCTTTTGCAATTATGTTAGTACAGCTGAAAACTGTTGTTCTGATTTAAAGAACTAGTTGAGTATCTGGAGCATCAGCGTTTGTGGGTTTGTTTCACCGGCTCAAAATGACCAGAAACTAAGAACTTTATTCTGAAGATCTCGTACAACGCTGTGTACTACTCCCTTCACAGAACAGCGCAAACTGGCTCTAACCAGAATAGAAAGAGGAGTGGGAGGCCCTGGTGCACAACTGAGCAAGAGGACAAGCAAGGCGACTCCGGGATGCTGGCCTTCTAGGCAGAGTTGCAAAGAAAAAGCCACATCTCAGATGGCCAATAAAAATAAATGATTAAGATGGGCGAAAGAACACAGACACTGGACAGAGGAACTCTGCCTAGAAGGCAGGCATCCCGGAATCGCCTCTTCGCTGTTGACTTTGAGACTGGTGTTTTGCGGGTACTATTTAATGTACCTGCCAGTTGAGGACTTGTGAGGCGTCTGTTTCTCAAACTAGACACTCTAACGTACTTGTCCTCTTGCTCAGTTGTGCACCGGGCCTCCCACTCGTCTTTCTATTCTGATAAGAGCCCGTTTGTGCTGTTCTGTGAGGGGAGTAGTACACAGCGTTGTACGAGATCTTCAGTTTCATGGCAATTTCTCGCATGGGATAGCACTAATTTCTCAGAAGACGAGTTTCAGAAGAAAGTTATTTGTTTCTGGCCATTTTGAGCTTGTAATCAAACCCACAAATGCTGATGCTCCAGATACTCAACTAGTCTAAAGAAGGCCAGTTTTATTGCTTCTTTTTAGCTGTGCTAACATAATTACAAAAGGGTTTTCTAATGATCAATTAGCTAATCCAATTTATCAATTAAAAGGCTAACGCAACGTGCCATTGGAACACAGGAGTGATGGTTGCTGATAATGGGCCTCTGTACGCCTATGTAGATACTCCATAATAATTCAGCCGTTTCCAGCTACAATAGTCATTTACAACATTAACAATGTCTACACTGTATTTCGGATCAATTTGATGTTATTTTAATGGACAAAAAAAAGTGTTTTTCTTTCAAATTGAAGGACATTTCTAAGTGACGCCAAACTTTTGTACTGTAGTGTACATATGAAATGAGTACTCGTAATTTGCTGTCAAATTGAATCTGGATCACAAATTAGAGTGATATTTTTGAGTGTAATACATAGCCCGAGGACTGTTTTGACAGTCATTGACATCAAAACGGTAGAAATACCTTATTTTAGGTGTTTTCATCCGTTTCAGTTTAGCATCCTAATATGACCTTGTTACATGTTAAACATAACAACCCCAATCACTGACTCATTCTTAGTGCGATCCCTTATGATCCTCTTGGTGGTGGTGTCCTGGATGGCAGGCAGTCTACTTGCTCCCTGTAGGCTGTCCCGTCGTTGTTGGTAATCAGACCTACTACTGTCGTGTCATCAAGTTCGCTGATGACGGCGTTGGAACTGTGTGAGGCCACTCAGTCGTGGGTGTACAGGAGGGGACCGAGGACGCACCCTTGTGGGATCCTAGTGATGAGAATCAGTGTCGAAGCTCGGCAACATTACCTCCGTCACCTCGGGGCGGCTCTTCTGAAAGTCTAGGACCCAGTTCCGTAGGGAAGAGTTCAGTCCCAGGGCCGTGAGCTTAGAGGGTGCTATAGAGTCCGAGCTGTAGTCGATGAACAGCATCCTCACACATGCATTCATTTTTGTCCAGGTGGGTGAGGGCAGTGTTCAGTGCAATGGCGATTGCGTCGTCCTTGGATTTGTCAGGGCGGTAGGTGAGTTGGGAGGAGGTGATGTGGTCTGACTAGCTTCTCGAAGCCACTTCATGATGACGGAAGTGAGTGCTATGGGTCGTTAGTCATTCAGTTCAGTTACCTTCTGTTTTCTGGGTACAGGGATGATATTGGGCATATGGAAGCAAGTGGGGATAGCGGCCTGAGCTAGAGAGAGCTTGAAAATGTCAGAACACACAACAGCCAACTGGTCTGCACATGCTCTGAGGGCGCGGCTAGGTATGTCGTCCGGGCCGGCAGCCTTGCGAGGTTTAACACATTTGAATGACTTACACAATTCCGTTGTGGCTGTTTTCCTTTTGGTTGAAATGCTGTGAGGTGAGAAATGATTAATTGATGGATGTTCCCGGAGGTCTAGTCATAACAGCACCAATGGTAATGTAATCCAAGTCACCTTTCAGAGGTGGCAGGAAAAGGAAGTCCATTTAACTGGCAATGCCAGCTCTGGCTTCCGCTGGCATCATGGCCTTTTAAATACCCCCTGTTTACTGTTTGGTCCAGCCAGTCCCAGGAGGGCAAATAAAGGCCATTCATTTATTTATTTCATTCGTTCATTCGCCCCCCTTCTGGAGCTCAAACATATTCAAATGATTACTATCATATCCCAGGTTGATGTTGCACCACCGTCTGCAGCATTTTGGCCTTGCCTTTGGGGAAAACATAAGGTCGTTAATAAGGAATTAACAATCCCTCTCTCTGTCTGAGATATTTCAGTACTGTGCTTTGAAAGGGGACGACTGAGGGGAAAAGCTAGCCAGCAACCTCCAATTACCCCTGGAGGTTCTCCCGTGTGTGTGTGTGTGTGTGTGTGTGCATCTGTGTGTGTGTACACACTGGTATGGTGGAGCGTTGATAAAATTAGAATCCGCAATGTTTTATTTCCAGTTTTTATGCCCAGTCATGGAGAACAAGTGGCTGAGCTGCTCCAGACTCGCTGCTCCGGAGAGGCGGGGGAATGATAGGGAAATGCCCGTACATAGCATCCTACTCAAGGCTTTAATACTTCCTCTGATCCCTTCTCCTACCTGAATCTATGCTCCAGGTTAGGCTTAGAAAGGCCAGGGGACGAGGAGGAGAATATCCACACACAGCAGCCTGATTTGGGCTCAGTACCACACCTCTCCCGGCCTCATTGCTGGACCTGCCCTTTTGTCTGGCTATGTTCAGCTGTTGCAACTGTCTCAAGGACGGGTAGTATCAATGGAAGGGTAGTACTGTTTATCAGTGCAAGGGGAGCTAATGTATTTACAGCATGGCAGAATTGACAAATACAGGAAATGGTCATAAATGACCAATAAAGAGGAAGCTGTAACTACTAATAGCCCTCGGGCCATGGTTCGCCTCTTGTTCCATCTCAGTGGGCCCTCTTTGGGACTAGGTGTGTGCATGTCATCGAAGTTCCTTCGGTCATCGGCTTCTGTCTGTTCTTAATTTCATTATTATTATTATATATTTTTTTACTGTGTTTTCTCTCTCCCTCCGTCTTTATTTTTGCCCCTCCCCTGTGCGGTTGCTAGGGCCTTGTGAAGCTTGTGCACTCGCAGAGTCGTTCTCTCCTATCCATTCATGGTTGTGTTCACATATTACATTCCTGTCACATTGGGAAATGCCTTCATTTGGAAAACGTCTGTCCTCTCACGTCCTTGAGTGTAAATAGAGAGGCCTGGAAAGAGAGCGGCGACGTGGCTCTGAATGTTAAGTATCGTCACTCTCCTAATCATTTCAAACATCGCGGTGCTGTTAGTGTATTAAAGACGGCTGTCATTTGATCTGCAGTATACCCTTCAGCTTCTAATTGTATTTACAATAATCTGACACTCATGAGGCACCGCAGTCGAGTCCACACACACACACACTCACTCCCAGGGCTCTCTAGCCTAAATCCCTTAGCATGACAGTTTAGAGAGAACATGACCACAATGATACACTGCCCCCATACTCTCTTGTGATTGCAGTCACATCACTTTCCCCTTGTGTTCCGCTCCCTTCCCCCAAACACCGCTCTGCCTGCTAAATGATGTGCTGAGGGAGGGAGGGAGAGCGAGCGAGAGGGGCCAGTTCCTGCAGAGAATCACAATGAGATGGTCTGCTATGTCCTGCGATTCTCTCTCTCTCTCTCTCTCTCTCTCTCTCTCTCTCTCTCTCTCTCTCTCTCTCTCTGTGTGTGTGTGGGACTCTGCTCTGTTTCCACAACACTGCTGCTCTGCTCTCTCTAAAACAAGTACAGTAACAATGAGGTCCCCAGCTGAGGTAGACACACGACCAATACAGTACTCTTCTCTCCTCCTGAATCCTGATTAGAGTTGGGAAGCACTGTAACTGTCTGGGAGGGTTGGTTTATTTTGTCGAGTTAGTTTTGTGCTTGGTTTTAATCCTACAGCAATGATTCATTTTCATCTAGTCAACACATCGTGATCGTACTCTGCTGACTCACGAGAAGAGTCTTTGCCAACAGTATTCAACTCTGCCTCCCAACAGCACCACCTCCTCCTCCGCCACCTCCTCTGCCTCCTCCTCTATCTGAATACCAATGTACTGACTGAAAGGCAGGAACCAGATACAATGAGGCAATGCTGCCAGTCTGCCAAACTAGCATATTTGTCATGTAGGACCTGGCTGTCAGCAACAAACCAGGCTGTTCCCCTCATGATCTGTGATGGAATTTTCCAGACTAAAAGGCCTTAGTCCAGGCCCAGGGTGACACACACACACCCTGTTGCTGGGTGACCATGCAGGGGTCAACACAAGGTCAATAACCCTGCTCTGTATCCAATCCACCACAGGGAGTGGAGCACCTCATTCAGAAAACAGTTTTGCCCACACTCTTCTACAAACTCACTCACTCCCAACACTGGTGCCTTTAAGTCGGTTAGCAGTTTGTTTATTTCCTCTCCCCAGACAGCCCGTTTTCCCTCTGCTTTTGATTAACCTCTGAGGGGGTTTTCAACGTAACCGACCGACCAGAAGCATTTTCATTTCTACCACAGTCTTCACGGTCATCGATGTCATTTTCTCTGACCTCTGAGAAAAATCCCGGTGTGGTATTTCTGAGCAGTACGTGTCAGCAGAGATTGTTGAGGTTGGTTTACCACATGGTAGCACCACAGAGTAGCTCTGACGGCCCTCTAGCTCTGTCTGGCACTGCCCCTCTGCTGACATGGTTAAACTGAAACTCACACCTGGGTTCAAATAGTATTTGCCATCTCTCAAATACTCTAGCTGCCCTGGATTGAGCTTGCCTGGCACTATTAAACCAATGGCATAGTCCCAAAATGTGCAACCCCGCCCAGCGGACACTCCAGGCAAGGCTCCACCAAACGCTGAAAGTATTTGAAATCAAATAAATAGTACTTGAGACCAAGTATGGTCTGGTAAGACTCAGCCACACTCTGGGAAACCTTGTGAAGCGCCACTTTAATTAGGCCAGTTTATGTGAGTCTATATGCTAACGCTGTAACAACCTGCCCACAAAAAAAAAAAACACACCAAAAGCAACAACAGTCCTGATCCAATGAATGTCTTCACTAGTGGTTCTCTAGCCTACTTTCTGTTCAGTTGAAAATAAAGCATTCATACCTTTTTTTTTACACAGAAATACAGGCACAATAATGCAGTATAGGGGAAAATTGTAGAATTACATATGTCGTTGTATTACAGGATCTCT
This sequence comes from Oncorhynchus clarkii lewisi, assembly GCF_045791955.1. Lineage (NCBI taxonomy): Eukaryota > Metazoa > Chordata > Actinopteri > Salmoniformes > Salmonidae > Oncorhynchus > Oncorhynchus clarkii. The sequence continues at coordinate 39,659,139 of NC_092162.1, read as the reverse complement.
GGGGGGGGAACAATTCTCCAAAAATAACCAAGGACTCTGTGATAAATGTTGGTAATAACACCTTGTCTGTGTTGTGTATGTTCCAGCTCCGAAGACCTGCAGTCCTAAGCAGTTTGTGTGTAAGGACCAGGTGACATGCATCTCTAAAGGATGGCGCTGCGATGGAGAGAAGGACTGTCCGGACGGATCAGACGAAGCGCCTGATATCTGTAAGTACAGTTAGCCTGCATGTTACGTGATATCGGATACCTGTAAGTACAGTTCTAGTATAGCCCTCTTCAACTTTTTCAGCCTTAGGACCCAAATGAGAGTCCTGTGTGTTCCTGGGTCCCAAGCTTAAGAAAATATGCAACTATACGTACATATCGGTACATTTCATTGCCCTTATGCCTAAAACAAAAATGCAATAAAGACAAAAACAAAAAACAAAGAAATACCCATAAATATCTTTTCATGTTTATTTTTCCCCGTTAAAAACACTCTTACACACCTGTCTAGGTTGGAACTTTTACTGTTAAAATACATATATTTTTTTATTCTGAACTGGAATAAACTGATTGATCATCACACAGATGTAGACCAGAACACACACACACACACACACACACACACACACACACACACACACACAGTCCTAATGGTGTGTGTTGCTGGTTGAAGTTTTCAACAAGCATGTCTATTCTGGGCTCAGTTTTTGACAGTCCAACACTGAGGTCATACTCAGCATCGACACTGTTTCTGTACTTGAGAACCCTGACTCGCATAGGAGGTGCCAAACTGGATCAGAACATCTTGCTGCTTTCTCAGTCAGGCAGGAGACCACTTCCTGCTGCAGATGAGCAACAAGGAACTGTGTGAGTGTTTGTCCCAAAAAACATCTAGCTTCAATCAGTTTATTCCAGTTCAGAATAAAAATGATTACTTGCAACAGTTCCAACCTAGACTTGTTTTCAACAATAATTTCTACAGTAAAATGTACCTGTGCCTGATCATTGTTCATCTTCCTCTGTACCGTGTCTTAGGGTTGCACTATCAGGAGCTAGTTAGCTTGCTTTGGCTAACGTTAGCTATTAGCTGTGTAACGTTAAAAGGCCAGGGGATTGTTTGAAAGAGAAACTCGCATCTACTACTATGAGAGGGAGTACTCCCTTATTTCTGCTTATCATCACTTGTTATAAAATGACGACAATGCCTTGTTAGTTGACTGACTTTTCCGATTTCGAAGCAAGCACTGTTTCCTGGAGCATTCTACCCTGTTCTGAAATGACTCCCTGGGTTTACTGTCATGTCCAGTAGTGCCTGGATGTTTGGTCAGGAGGTGTCGTTTTATACTCTTTGTTCGTTTCGAGAGACTCATTACTAAGCACTTCCCCGCACAAAACGCAAAGTTTGTATGAAAGAGACAAAATTTGCCACTGTATTTGCATTTCAAGACGACTGAGCTCAGTCAGAACTTGTGGCCGGAATGCTTCCATTTCATGACAGCGTTGAGGAATAGCCAATCAGTGGCTTGAACCACAGCGCTGCAGAGTGTGGGACGCGGTGTGATCTTCCAAGAAAACTGCAGAGAAAATATCCGGTAAACCGCGACGCACGCGCGGCATCTCCCACTCGCGCAGCTGCCAAACTAGAGCAGAGACCGCTGCTGAGCAGAGAGCACTTGGCCAAATCAATTCCAGTGATTTAATGAAATAATTACACATTTCTGTCGCGAGCCGCCATTTAACAGGTTCATACTTTTAAGAAACGCTGCGCTACAGCCAACAGCGAGCAGGGCAAGCCCCCCAAGTCACTTATGTTTAACAACTTCTTGAAAGGTGGCCCTAAAGCTTCTGTAGGGCCACCTCTCTGTGGAGGTGCCCTCAGGGCTGCTGTAGCCGGTAGGACATTGCGTTTAGATGTTACGATTGTTCTTAGCACCACTGACCTTCCTTCCCATTCAGCTCATCCGCAGATGATCTCCAGTACAAACCACGGTGGCCATTTCTTTAACGCTCACGTCACCATTTTAATTAGTGCAGTAAAGAGATGAAGCCTTGTTCAGACAGTGTAACATTGGGTCAGGTTCTGCCCTCTCCGTCTGTCTGAAGGACACCAGTGTAGAGACTGCCCTGTCCGACTGCCCAGTCTGGCCCGGTTGGGCAGTTATAGTCTAGTGAGTTAATGGCTCTCTCTAACGACGTCCGGTTGTTTAGTCTGGCTGTTCAGAGGGATGTCTGCTCGTGTCTAGACTCGGCCTCATCTCATCTGTGTGGTCTCTCTGAGAGGCCGGGCCTCAGGCAAGACCGTCACAGATGACAGCCACCCTCTCCGTCTCTGCACCCAGACACTCACTATGTAATGGGTGTGAGTGTATATGGTATGGAGGAGATTATAATGGTGACTAATTGCGATGCGTCTCTCGTCATAGGGCGATGACTCATCAGACGAGTTGGGGCTCTGTAAAATCTGTTACATTTTTTACCTGATTACGTTTAGTTTTTCCCCAAATTTTGTTTTCTGTTTTTTTCCAATATTCCACTTTTCCCCCCATTTTTTATTTATTTTTTTAAAATGTTTTATTTCTTACAAGGAAATTGGATGTTCTAAGTCCACAACAATACTCAAACCACATCAGGTGACCACTTTTGATTTTTGGGTGCATTTACCCTTTAAAGGTGGAATATGCAGAAATAGCGCCGCCATTTCCTGGTTGCAAAAATTCGAATTGTTTGCATCACTACTCTGGACGGTTCTGACTATATATATGTGAACAACTACAAATACCTAGCTGTCTGGCTAGACTGTAAACTCTCCTTCCAGACTCATATTAAACATTTCCAATCCAAAATTAAATCTAGAATCGGCATCCTATTTTGCAACAAAGCCTCCATCACTCACGCGCCAAACATACCCTCGTAAAACTGACCATCCTACCGATCCTCGACTTCGGCGATGTCATTTACAAAATAGCCTCCAACACACTACTCAACATATTGGATGCAGTCTATCACAGTGCCATCTGTTTTGTCACCAAAGCCTGTTATACCACCCACCACTGCGACCTGTATGCTCTAGTCGGCTGGCCCTTGCTACATATTCATTGCCAGACCCACTGTCTCCAGGTAATATATAAGTCTATGCTAGGTAAAGCTCCGCCTTATCTCAGCTCACTGGTCACGATGACAACACCCACCCGTAGGGCGTGGTCCAGCAGGACAACCTCACTGGTTGTCCTCAAAGCCAACACCTCCTTTGGCCGCCTTTCCTTCCAGTTCTCTGCTGCCAATGACTGGAACGAATTTCAAAACTTGCTGAAGCTGGAGACTTATATTTCCCTCACTAACTTTAAACATCAGCTATCTGAGCAGCTAACCGATCGCTGCAGCTGTACATAGCCCATCTGTAAATGGCCCACCCAATCTACCTACCTCATCCCCAAATTGTTTTTAATCACTTTTCTGCTAATTTGCACACCAGTATTTCTACTTGCACATCATAATCTGTTCATCTATCACTCCAATGTTAACTTGCTAAACTGTAATTACTTCGCTACTATGGCCTATTTAAATAAAGGTGAAATTATATTTTTTAAACACAAACACACAGACGGGGGTATTCCTGTGCCGTTTCAGAACGTTACAGGAAAATATGAATTAGTGATGCATTTTTTGTTCATGTCTTATTATTAACTTGGGCAAGTAATGCTTTTTCTAATAAGTAAAAAATATTTAGTTGATTTGTTACGAAGTTCAATAAATGTTTGAATGTTGTTGAATTCGGTTTTAATGTCTGGATTCTGTGATTCTGTCCGCGTTCTCCCTGCAATGCAGATTTTATTGGGCCCTACAAGTGGCTGACACCCAGAATGATGTCGTTTGTTATTGCTGGAGAAAAACACTTAAGTATTCACAGATGGACCTTTTGGATCCCAAATGTATGAAATGCATAAATAGTGCAATAAATATTTTCTGTTGCCTTAATAGATAAATTAAACATTAATGTTGGTGTTAAAATTGAGAAAGGGAACTTTTATGTTGCTGCATATCATTGTTTCTGAGCTTGAATGTGTCTCCCATCCAGGGATGGGTCAACAAGTTCTCTGGCAAATTCTCTTGTAGCCTATCCTAGCCTGGTTCCAGATGTGTTTGTGCTGTCTTGCCAACTCCTGTGGTCATTGGCGTGACAATGGCCAGTAAAAGTTGGCGAGACCGTACAAGCTAATCTGGATACAAGCTGTATCCTATATCCCTCTCTAGATCGCCAATATCTGGCAGTTCAATGAGTACATGGGACACCCAGACCAACTTAAAAAAAAAAAAAAATTATACAAATGTTGGTTGCCTCAGTCTGAGTTAAAATGTGTTGTCTGGAGATTAACTAGAAAGTCACAGTGCAAAATACTCTCTCTACTTCCTTCCTCTTTCTCTCTCCCATTGGTTAAGGACTAATGGAATACTCCTAAAATAATATGGAATAGTTCTATCTAGTGTTTGAAGTGAAGCGTTTGAAAGGAAACGCATACTAGTTGAACCCAGGTCTGATTTCACCCCCTAAATGGAAAAGGGTGTAAAAGAAAAGCAGCCGGTTTCTCCATTCCTCCAGAGCTAACAGGGTCTTTAATAACGTGTAGCCTGACTGACACTCCTCCTAACCCCCGGTTCTCCTCTAGTCTAAACATACACACACACACACTACCAACTCCCTGTCCTTCTTGTCTTGCCTAGACAGTCTAGTCTCCAACCCCCTTCACTCTCCTCTCCGTCGTCCTTCATGCCAAACTAACACTCTGACTCCTCTTTAATGGACGAGTCCACTCGAGAAAGGTCAGCTTGCACATGAAGCTATTGTTACCTCTGACTTTCACTGAGTTATTGGGAAAAAATGTTGAATTAAATCCTATGCCAAAAAACCCTACAATGGCTGGTTTCTCAAGGCATCTGTTTTGATGTAGAGCTTCCGAGGGTGACACGTTATTTTGGATAGTCCATCTGTAGATCAGTAACGTTTCAACTATATACTTAAAAAAATATATATATTTCACCTTTTATTTAACCAGGTAGGCCAGTTGAGAACAAGTTCTCATTTACAACTGTGACCAGGCCAATATAAAGCAAAGCAGTGTGACACAAACAACACAGAGTTACACATGGAATAAACAAACGTACAGTCAATAACACAATAGAAAAATCTATGTACAGTGTGTGCAAATGTAGAAAGATTAGGGAGGTAAAGGCAATAAATAGGCCATAGTGGTGAAATAATTACAATTTTAGCACTAACACAGGAGTGATAGATGTGCAGATGATGATGTGCAAGTAGAGATACTGGGGTGCAAAAGAGCAACAAACAAAAAAACAATATGGGGATGAGGTAGTTGGGTGGGCTATTTACAGATGGGCTGTCATCGATAAGCTGCTCTGACAGATGACGCCACTAACGCCACCCCGGAAATGAACCTTAACGCTTCTACGCTTATTTTAAACCCTGAACGTAACCGTACCTTTAGGAAGCGGGTGCTTATCGACAGCTAGTTTGTTGACGATCCATCTGTAGATGCTCTACGGATGGTCATACTATCAGGACTATCCAAATAGAGTGTGACCCTTCCGAGACGTATCACGTTGATTGTCATTTCAAACGCCAGAGCCGAGACAGATTTGAATAGAAGCGTTGGCCCTACAGCTCCATTTTGAAATCTGCAGACGTCAAGATCACCGGTGTGCCGGAGTTTCCTTTCAGTTCAACAGAGGCTGAAGGAACAGGAGTGACTGTGTGATGGATTTAATTGACCCGAACTGATCTTAATGGGCTCCCGGTGGCTGAAACGCTGCTCTCCACACAGTCCTCTTCAGTCAGATGAAACACTGCATTGTCTATGTGGGCAAATGACATGAGTGGTATGGACATTTCACTTACATCCAATTGCTTTGTAGCCTAACTGATTATGGGCGGGGGGGTGCAGTTCAGTCTTTAACGTATTTTACTATTCATTTCACTCCTCAAGCAGGCATTCAGTATGTGCAATCTTTGAAATCCTATTTGAACCCAGGTCCGAGTACTACAGCCGCGTTCAGGTCAGCCTTGGCCATTCTCTTCCCTACTTTAAAGCCAACAGCGTGAGAGCCACTCTGCCTAACAGGCTGTAAACAATGAGGCCTCTCTCTCTCTCTCTCTCTCTCTCGATAAACACTCCAACACCGTATGGAGATGAGTAACTGAGGGTCTGGCCCAGAGCCCCAAAACAGGACCGATATTACCACATGTCAACCACATGTCAACCCAGGAGTGACTAGGCTCTGTGGAGGCAGTCAGTGGGCTGTCCAGAATCCCATACTAGGCTGAAGAGCAGGACAGATATAACCACATATCATCAACTCAGCAGTCTGTAGATTTCTTTCTCTTAGACAGGTTGAACGTTCTCTGTTGACTTCTGTTGTATCCCGTCGTTGCCTTTTCCAGGAAAATAAAAAAAAGCAGTAGAGATGCCAGAACAGCAATAGAACAGGACAGATAAAAAAATAAATAATAATAATTAACCTTTTATTTAACTAGGCAGGTCAGTTGAGAGCAAATTCTTATTTACAATGACGGCCTACAGATAACTCAAATCAAATTGTATTTGTCACGCGCGCCGAATACGACCGGTGAAGAATTTACCGTGAAATGCTCGCTCACGAGCCCTTCCCAACGATGCAGAGTTTTAAAAAAATAACACGCAGTAACACAAGGAGTAAAATACACAGTTATTCCTGAGTATCAACCCAGGAATGACTGGTTAGCCTGGTCCCAGATCTGTTTGTGCTCTACTCCCATTGGTGTGGTTGTCCTAGCCAAACATGACAATGAGTGGCAGGGATCGGGCATGATGGCACCAACCTCCTGTCTAGTGACTGTTGCTCTGTGGGGGCAGTGGCTCCAGGGTGTCCATACTGGACTCGCAACGTAAAGGAGATGGGGGGGTAACCAACTTATGTGTGTTTAAGGAGTTCAAGGCGTTCGTTGTTTTGTTCCAAAAGTGAAACGTTTAGTTGCCTACTGAATCCAAAGGTTTAACTCGGCCTGTTAATAGTTCTCTACGAACACACTCAGACACTCTCTTTACAGAGATCTGGCTTTCTACACCAAGCTTTTAGTTCAAACGTCAGGGGGTGTAAACACAACTCCCTGCTCTTTCCCAATAGTTTCGTTTTGACATGCCTCCCCGTGACCAAAGTACAATCAAGTGGGTGTGTTGTCGGGAATCAGAGTACTGTAATTACAGCATTATAACCAGTTTCAGTTAATTACTAACTAGCAGATTGTGTCCCAAGGTATTTTCAATTCACACACACACTTCTCTTTCTCAATTTTTCTCTTGTTCCCTTTTTCTTATTTCTCTCTCTCTCCCCCTTGTCGTGTTGTTGTTCTATCTTTCTATCCATAGAAGAATTATGGTGTCTGTTCTCTCCCTTATTTTTTTTCTTTCCCTCTCTCTCTCCCTCCCTCTTAGTATCTATCCCCCCCTCTCCCCCCTGTTGTTGTTGCTGTTCTATATTTCTATCCATAGATCAGATGCCATCATTCTTCTATCTCCCCCTTCTTTCTCTCTCTCCCCTCCCTGCCTATCTCCTGTTGTCTGGCTGTCGCTCAATCTCCCGCTCTGCCGGATCCCCCTGGTGCTGTACTCAGTGATTTGTACTGTAAATCAGACGCTGTGACTGAGCAGGCGAAGCTGGCAGACAACGTGGGCCTTGCTTATTTCTTTAAGTAGGTCAATATATCATCAGGAAAATGCCGCTCCACTCACTGTGAAAGAACAGACATAAAGCAACAAGGAACCCCCTGCCCTCTACTTTCTCTCCTCTCTCTCTCTCTCTCTCTCTCTCTCTCTCTCTCTCTCTCTCTCTCTCTCTCTCTCTCTCTCTCTCTCTCTCTCTCTCTCTCTCTCTCTCTGAGCAACACACAGCCAGTGGCCTGGACCCCACATCTGTTTGTTGTCTTGACAACTCCTGTAGTCATTGTCATATAGGAGTTGGCTATACAGCACAAACAGATCTGGGACCAGGCTATATGAATCCAAGCTCTCATGCTGAACATTAAACCCACTTAACCCTTACGCAACGACCAGTTAACTAAAACCATCATGAATTTCACATGTTGAGTCATTTAGCAGACGCTCTTATCCAGGGCGATTGACAGTTTGTGCGTTCATTTGAAGATTGCTAGGCGGGACAACCACACATCAGTCGTAGTGGTTGTGTGTTTAACTACAAGCCCTAGCACGCCGCATTTTCGATAAATACCACCGCTAGTAATCCAAATGATAGTCCTTGCAGCAAAACCCATCGCCATAAATTCACCTGCAGGCCATCTTAATAGCAGGCAGAGGGGGGATTTTTTTTACGGAAAGCGTGTGGGTTTGTCTGGTGACCATCATTGTGCTTTGATCTACAACCCTGGGAACCCGCCCAGGAACTAAACCTGCAGGAAGACAGCAGTGCTCCACTGCTGTTCTGTCTGTCTCACTCTATCTGTCTGTCTGGGGTTGTAATTGCCGTTATTGCACTGTCATTACGCAGCCCCGTTTACCTACATTGTAATCATCCTGAGGGGGGTAAAGACACAGACTCAGACAGACATCGGTTCAAATAGTATTAGCTTTCTTTCAAATAATTTTGAGAGTTTTGATTGAGCCTGTCTGTTCGCCAGATGGGTCGTCTTTACACATTTGGGACTATTCTGTTGGTTCCATTGTGCCGGGTAAGCTCAATCAAGCACAGTTATGTTTTGTAGCAAAACAAATACCATCTAAACCCAGATCTGACGCAGACGGAGCTAGTGAGGCAGGAACGAGAGGTTGTAAGCTAACATGGGGCTCTGGCATACAGTAGTGGTGATGGTTGTTGATGCCGGGAGTCACTGTAGAGCGTTCTCGCTTATAGCCTTTTTAGGAGGAGCGGGGGGTCAGCGGTCACCTTGATGGTCTAGGGGGGGGGGGCAGAAGGTTGGCGGGTTGCCAGGTACACGGCCCAAAGTCAGGACCCCCCCCCCTCCCCCCCTCTTTCTCTCTGTCTCCTTTTTTTTCTCTTTGTCTCTCCCTCTCTTTCTCCCTCCGTCTCCCTCTCTTTCTCCCTCCGTCTCGGTCTCTTTCTCCCTCCGTCTCCCTCTCTTTCTCCCTCCGTCTCCCTCTCTTTCTCCCTCCGTCTCCCTCTCTTTCTCCCTCCGTCTCCCTCTCTTTCTCCCTCCGTCTCCCTCTCTTTCTCCCTCCGTCTCCCTCTCTTTCTCCCTCCGTCTCCCTCTCTTTCTCCCTCCGTCTCCCTCTCTTTCTCCCTCCGTCTCCCTCTCTTTCTCCCTCCGTCTCCCTCTCTTTCTCCCTCCGTCTCCCTCTCTTTCTCCCTCCGTCTCCCTCTCTTTCTCCCTCCGTCTCCCTCTCTTTCTCCCTCCGTCTCCCTCTCTTTCTCCCTCCGTCTCCCTCTCTTTCTCCCTCCGTCTCCCTCTCTTTCTCCCTCCGTCTCCCTCTCTTTCTCCCTCCGTCTCCCTCTCTTTCTCCCTCCGTCTCCCTCTCTTTCTCCCTCCGTCTCCCTCTCTTTCTCCCTCCGCCTCCCTCTCTTTCTCCCTCCGTCTCCCTCTCTTTCTCCCTCCGTCTCCCTCTCTTTCTCCCTCCGTCTCGGTCTCTTTCTCTCGCACTTTCCTTCTCCCCTCCTCCCTCCCAGAGCGTCAATGCTCCCAGACAACCATCAGCCTGTTGCGTGTACAGGCCTGTGTCTGCAGGTGTGACCCTATAAACCCCTCTCTGTGGGCTCCCTCCATGCAGTGCAACACTGCATGCTTCCTATTGCTTAGAAACACAAGACTTCGCCCCAAGTGTCCTTCAGCTCATCCAGGGCTCAGGAAGTGGCCCACAGTGACACCAGCCTTCATGATTGAGCTACAATGAGTCATGTTCCTCGCTGTGTTCTTCCTTTTTGTGATTCTAAAGGCTTTTTTTTTTTTTTTTTTGGTCTAAAAAGTTATTTAAACTGCATGTTATTCAGCTAATGTAGAATAAGTGAATCTGTTGTGATTGGGAGATTGTGTGTCTGGGGGCGTACAAAATTGTCTCCTTGAAGTCTGTAGCAGGTCATTACATAACGGATCTGTCTTACCTCAGGAATCCCCTGTAATGGCACAGTACAGGAACAGGAAGAGCGAAACCAAAGCATCAACCAGGGATCCACGTACTTTATGCACTTCTTAAAACACCCAGGGTTGGTGAGGTGGGGTAGGAAGGTAGGTGGGTGTGTTTTGAGTGCATGTCTTTGTGTTTTGAGAGAAGAAGTGAATCTATTTCAGGTAGGCAAAGTATCAGAAAGCAAACATAAATTCACTGGGTGAAACTACAGTCTGCTCCCCTGTCTCTCTCTCGATGCACCGTCAGCATGTACCCACTCATGCATTTCCCAACGTATTTATTTCCATGCTTTTCGTCCAGTTTCTTTCTGTTGTGTTTATACTGTCGTGTAATGGACTATGAGGTTAGGACATTTTACAGGACCGGATTCTGTTATTTTCTAAAGTAAGCGAATGGGCCGAACGCTTACAAAAGTATTTTGCCTGAATGAAATCCAACCGACTCCTAATTGAGGACTGAGGCGTCTTTTTTTGTTGTTGTTGTAAGCGCTTTATACATGGAACCAAATGCGCTGTTCAAATGTATTCGTTGGTTTGTTCTGCCGTTGTTCGTGAGGCACATACTGCAGGTATAAACCCTACGGCGGGCTTTTTATTTTTTTTAGTACAATGCAAGTTGCAATGTCATAATGGTGGTTCCAGCTAGTTTTGAGATCTGCAAAGTACCCGGAAGACAAAACCGTCTGTAAGTCTGTGTGCAATTAGGTGCTTTGTGATGCGATGCCAGAGCCACGTTCATTGTGGTTTGGTTCAGAAATGCAGCAACTGGGACCAGATGTTTGAATGGGTCTCTGTAGTAAGTAAGCACTTTCTCTCTCCTTTGGATGAGTCTCTCTCTCTCTCGATTCAACCTAAGCCACTTTATGCAACAATTTACTACCCTTCCCCGCAATTCTGTGTTCAACTTTCTCCCTGCCCTTTTCAAATCAAATGTATTTGTATAGCCCTTTGTACATCAGCTGATATCTCAAAGTGCTGTACAGAAACCCAGCCTAAAACCTCAAACAGCAAGCAATGCAGGTGTTGAAGCACGTTGGCTAGGAAAAACTCCCTAGAAAGGCCAAAACCTAGGAAGAAACCTAGAGCGGGACCAGGCTATGAGGGGTGGGCCAGTTCTCTTCTGGCTGTGCCGGGTGGAGATTATAACAGAACATGGCCATGATGTTCAAATGTTCATAAATGACCAGCATGGTCAAATAATAGGTCTGGGACTGGTAGCACGTCCGGTGAACAGGTCAGGATTCCATAGCCGCAGGCAGAACAGTTGAAACTGGAGCAGCAGCACGGCCAGGTGGACTGGGGACAGCAAGGAGTCATCATGCCAGGTAGTCCTGAGGCATGGCCCTAGGGCTCGGGTCCTCCGAAAGAGAGAATTAAAGAGAGCATACTTAAATTCACACAGGACACCGGATAAGACAGGAGAAGTACTCCAGATATAACAAACTGACCCTAGCCCCCGACACACAAACTACTGCAGCATAAATACTGGAGGCTGAGACAGTAGGGGTCAGGAGACACTGTGGCCCCATCCGATGATACCCCCGGACAGGGCCAAACAGGAAGGATATAACCCCACCCACTTTGCCAAAGCACAGCCCCCACACCACTAGAGGGATATCTTCAACCACCAACTTACCATCCTGAGACAAGGCAGAGTATAGCCCACAAAGATCTCTGCCATGGCACCACCCAAGGTGGGGCGCCAACCCAGACAGGAAGATCACATCAGTGACTCAACCCACTCAAGTGACGCACCCCTCCTAGCGACGGCATGAAAGAGCACCAGTAAGCCAGTGACTCAGCCCCTGTAATAGGGTTAGAGGCTGAGAATCCCAGTTCTCCATTTAGCATGCTAATGTCCAAGATGGGCTGGTCGAGATGCATTTGAATCATGTAAATCGCTTTGCCTTTGTATTCAGAAGGTATGTTAACAGCTTCTATTCAGTCAGTGGGAGAAAACGAGCTGGAAAACTATGGTCAATTAGCACTTGTTAACTTCCAGCCGCTCCCTATAGTTCTATTGAAGCACTCTAGCCCTCTGGTATACCAACCCCTTCCTTGTTCCTATGGGGGCACCATGCTCCAAGACAACCACGACCTCCCTAAAGTCACCTAGCTGACCCCCTCGAAAGCTCCAACTCTGCTTATATCACTACGTAATTGTTGTAGTTTAGCATCAGGGGACACACTATGGTCCAGTCCTCTGGAATGACAGCATGGACAGATGGAATGTAATATTGACAACGACAGCTGATGGGTCCGTGCCTGTACAGGATAAAGATGCTGAGAGGAGTGATGTGTCCACACTGTGGTATTATTACAGCCACACACACACACACACACACACACACACACACACACACACACACACACTGGAGGTGGATGGTTATGGAGGATGCTGTAGCCTGAAGCTTCTGAGGAGAGCTGGGTGATTGAGTTATCTGCTCGCTGCAGCTTCCCGAGCTAGCCAGGCCCCGGGCGGCAAGGCCACACATCAAGGTTATCTGTACATCTTGTGCCCTTGAGCCCCGACTGGAGGCTGTGTGTGTCAGTGTGTGTGTGTTTGTCTGTCAGTGTGTGGCCCCCGTTTGTCTGAGCCGTCTGTCTGTCATGCATCGGCTGACTCTTCCCCCTGGGAAGAGGGAAAGAGCAGAGGGGTGGAGGCCATATACAGTAGTGAGTGCATACATTTTCATATTTTGTTTGTACTGGTCCCCCATGGGAACGGAACCCACATTCAGCTGAGGCACACAGGACTGAGATGTGGAGGATTTAGGAGTGGTGTGGATGTGGGAGTGGTGTGGATGTGGGAGTGGTGTGGATGTGGGAGGGGTGGGGATGTAGGGGTGGTGGGGATGTAAGGGTGGTGTGGATGTAGGGGTGGTGGGGATGTAGGGGTGGTGGGGATGTAAGGGTGGTGGGGATGTAAGGGTGGTGGGGATGTAGGGGTGGTGGGGAGAAACGGTGGAGGGATGGAGACACCAGTGGAGGAAACATCTGTGAACTAAAGGAGTGTCAGGGAATGGCTTATTCGAGGGGAAAATTATCTTTTATACAACAGAAAATTACCAGATTAGGACTGTCTCCCAATTGACACCCTGGTCCCTATTTAGTGCACTACCTTTGACCAGGACCTGTAGGGCTCTGGTGAAAAGTATTGCACTATATGGAGGATATGGTGAGATTTGGGACGCGGCCTAGTATTCAGCATTCAGGAAGTGGGTTTGCATTCTAAAGCTAAAATAATCCCTTTAGAGAGAAATGGTCTTGTACTGTTCGAGGCAGGGGGAGGTTCTCTCCAGTTGCCCATCGTGTGTGTGTGCGTGCTCATTGTCCCGTTAACAGGGGCTGCTGTAGAGGTTGGAGGGGCAGCAGGTGCAGACGCTTCCAGACACACACACACACACACACACACACACACACACACACACACACACACACACACAGACTTCCACAGAGGAAGGAGCAAAGCCCTGTAAATCCCTCAGACCGGTGCTCCGGAGCCCTCTTCACCCTCCAAGGCCTGTCAGTAGCCAGGGAATACAGGGCTTTCTCACGCCAGACAGGCATCGCTTCTGTCTTCCCTCTGTCTCTTCTGGTGCTATCTTTTGACACACACACACACACACATTCTCTTCCCCCCCACCCCCACTTCTCCCTCTGCCTCGCCTCTCCCTCTATCTCTCTCTCCACTCTACACCCATGCTGACTATCTAGACATAGCAAGCAAGCCTCTGTTCTCTCGTCCTCAAATCTAATTTCTTCAGTCTTTCCTCTTGTGTAATTGGCGCTGTGTTTTTAGTTTTTTTTCCCTACCTTTCAAACATGTTAGTCATCCACTGTTCCCTTTTCCTGGCTGGCTGTCTCACCACTATCACCCCCAGTGCTATTTTAGGCGATATTCAAAGGGACTGTTTTGTTGTATCTGAAGTTGTAAAGAAAAGTCTGACATTATGTTCGTGGAGATATCCTCATGATATCCTGCCTTTTTATAACAACCTCTGGAGATATGAAACATTTATAAAATGCTGTTCTTCTATTTATTAATTCAGACGAGGTGGGAGTCTGGGAGAGAGTTTATGGAATTGGATTGAATGTTGTGTAGAAAACACTATGTCTGAGATGGGGCTTACATGAACAATCACTTTGTCGGGAGAGTTATAAGTGTTTTGCAGGAGCCTCTGCCCTCTCTGACATGTGATCACTGGACGTATTAGTTAAATGTCACCTCCACATGTCTGGATTTGGCACCACGGATGATTTCATTCGTTCCGGTAGGCAAGTGTCCTCGGTGTGTAAGCTCTCTACGAGAGCTGTGTTTATAGGTCTGGTACTGTAGGGTCAGGCAGGGCAGACCACGCATATGTTTGTACTGAGTAGTTACTGTCCGGTACACTGTTGATGCATCTCAAATAGCACCATATTTCCTTTTCATAGTCCACTACTTCAGTCAAATGTAGTGTCTTTTTTAATATAGGGAGTAGGGTGCTATTTGGGACGTTGCCTCTGATTCCAGTGTAGTCACTAGCCAGGCCTTTGACCCTGCCTGAGGTACATGCTCATTACAGTTGACAGCAGTCTGAATGAGAGTCAGAGGCCTGGCGGTGGAGCCACGGACCCCTGTAGGACGGGAAGAAACCCAGGCCTTTATACCGAGGACAAAAGCGCGACGGGGGGGGGGGGGGGTCACAATTTATGGTCTTTATGTAACCACACTGGCTGGGGAAAGGGGGGCGAGGGGTAGGGGGGAGGTAGTAGGGGTTGGTTGAGGTGACAGAAGGAGGTGAAAGAGTCTGAGGTGGTAATGGGGAAGGTATAGTTTCGCCTTGTCTCATCTCACACCTGAAACAAAGACCTGCATGGAATGAAACCGATATTCCCACTTTAGACTGGCTCTATAGGCCATAGTCATTAACATCCCTGAAGAAACAGCGAGGATTCCCTCCCCTTCCATTTAGTATCATCACCATTAGGTGATCAGACCAGGGAGTTCATTAGATTGCTGTAATTATCCCTCATTGGGAGCAGTCATGAGTGTTGGAGATGTCATTTATCTCAGTAGCTCTCCATACGCGACGCCCTCCATACTGCTCCAATACGCTCCATACCTTGTTCTGACACGCACCCTTTTTGTCTCTCTCCAAGGATCCGGCTGCCGCGCACACGCACAACTTTATGCTGTTGAAATGGAATGGGGAATAATTAGTTACAGAGGTGGATTGTGAATTACAAAACCAATGTCTATTGTGCAGGGATCACACTGCACTCCCCTGTCTAATGTTCTAATTTTCTCATCTGTAACTGTTGTTCTTTGGGAAGAATGAGCCTTGCAACATTCCGAGAGAAAATAGTTGCAGTGGTCACTTCACGTTAATTGATCCGGGTTGTTATAAGGAACTCATTTTTCATCGTTAGAATGTTGTAGAAAATGCTGGTCTTGGCTTCGAACCAGAATTGTGTTTTTCTAGAGACCCGAGGTGGCGGAAGGCAAGGCCGGTCTCCCTTTGACTGTGCTGCACAGCAATGTGCTGACCGGTGCCACTGACAGATCAAGGAGGAAGTCACTCGGCAGCCGTTGCCTGTGTGGTGTGGGAGAGTTGGTCTGTGTCACTCGATAGACGGCCAACAACTTCCCAGACAGGCCAGAGGCCACCATTTATTATCCTCATCTTAAAGTCACTGTGTAATCCGGTATGGTTGTCTTGTGTCCCCCCCCCCTGCTATTAAATTCCTCCTTTTCCTTTCTGTTTACTTTCCTCATGCAACTCTTAGGTCTTACGCAGACCTTTCGGGCTTAGAAAGGGTTTTGGCATTCTTATTACCCGCTATATCTAGTTTTTCCCCAGGGCATTATTTTCCTTTTTGATTTCAATGGACTGTTTGGGACAACAGTAAATCGACAATGTGTCCCGTACCGGGTTTGGAGTGTTGCCAAACAGAGACATTCTGTGGGCTAGCTAGATTGTTTCATATCCTGCAGTCTATTGTGAAAAGGCTCAGAGTTGATTGAATGTAAAGCAGGAGCTTTGAGAGGACAAGATGTTGGGAGGTCTGGGTACGAGGCAGTGTCCCCTGGAGTGGCTAATCTACTTGTAAGAGATTTATATTGAGCTATTTTATTATGTCTAACTAAGACGACTTGCTGTTCCATTGCTGTTCCGGCGCATTACTGTGGTTTACTGTGGTAGAACTGCGTCTACATTCAAATACTATTGAGGTATTTCATTCTATCTAAAGGCTCTGGTACCTGCGGCACTGGTGCTGAGCCAGGTGTAGTACTACACTGAAGTAGAGCGAAGTCTGCGTAGACGTTTCTGTGGTGGAGGTACAGTGACTGTGAAGTGTGACTACCTTCTGTGGTGGCTGTAGGTATGATAGACTTCCGGCGCCGACAGAGATGGCCACCTCGCTTCGCGTTCCTAGGAAACTATGCAGTTTTTTGTTTTTTTACGTGTTATTTCTTACATTAGTACCCCAGGTCATCTTAGGTTTCATCACATACAGTCGAGAAGAACTACTGAATATAAGATCAGCGTCAACTCACCATCAGTACGACCAAGAATACGCTTTTCGCGACGCGGATCCTGTGCTCTGCCTTACAAACAGGACAACGGAGTGGATCCCATGCAGCGACCCAAAAAAACGACTCCGAAAAAGAGGGAAACGAGGCGGTCTTCTGGTCAGACTCCGGAGACGGGCACATCGTGCACCATTCCCTAGCATTCTTCTTGCCAATGTCCAGTCTCTTGACAACAAGGTTGATGAAATCCGAGCAAGGGTAGCATTCCAGAGGGACATCAGAGACTGTAACGTTCTTTGCTTCACGGAAACGTGGCTTACTGGAGAGACGCTATCCGAAGCGGTGCAGCCAACAGGTTTCTCCACGCATCGCGCAGACAGGAAAAAACATCTTTCTGGTAAAAAGAGGGGCGGGGGCGTATGCCTTATGACTAACGTGACATGGTGTGATGAAAGAAACATACAGGAACTCAAATCCTTCTGTTCACCTGATTTAGAATTCCTCACAATCAAATGTAGACCGCATTATCTACCAAGAGAATTCTCTTCGATTATAATCACAGCCGTATATATCCCCCCCCAAGCAGACACATCGTTGGCTCTGAATGAACTTTATTTGACTCTTTGCAAACTGGAAACCATTTATCCGGAGGCTGCATTCATTGTAGCTGGGGATTTTAACAAGGCTAATCTGAAAACAAGACTCCCCAAATTTTATCAGCATATCGATTGCGCAACCAGGGGTGGAAAGACCTTGGATCATTGTTACTCTAACTTCCGCGACGCATATAAGGCCCTGCCCCGCCCCCCTTTCGGAAAAGCTGACCACGACTCCATTTTGTTGATCCCTGCCTACAGACAGAAACTAAAACAAGAGGCTCCCACGCTGAGGTCTGTCCAACGCTGGTCCGACCAAGCTGACTCCACACTCCAAGACTGCTTCCATCACGTGGACTGGGACATGTTTCGTATTGCGTCAGACAACAACATTGACGAATACGCTGATTCGGTGTGCGAGTTCATTAGAACGTGCGTTGAAGATGTCGTTCCCATAGCAACGATTAAAACATTCCCTAACCAGAAACCGTGGATTGATGGCAGCATTCGTGTGAAACTGAAAGCGCGAACCACTGCTTTTAATCAGGGCAAGGTGTCTGGTAACATGACCGAATACAAACAGTGCAGCTATTCCCTCCGCAAGGCTATCAAACAAGCTAAGCGTCAGTACAGAGACAAAGTAGAATCTCAATTCAACGGCTCAGACACAAGAGGCATGTGGCAGGGTCTACAGTCAATCACGGACTACAGGAAGAAATCCAGCCCAGTCACGGACCAGGATGTCCTGCTCCCAGGCAGACTAAATAACTTTTTTGCCCGCTTTGAGGACAATACAGTGCCACTGACACGGCCTGCAACGAAAACTTGCGGTCTCTCCTTCACTGCAGCCGAGGTGAGTAAGACATTTAAACGTGTTAACCCTCGCAAGGCTGCAGGCCCAGACGGCATCCCCAGCCGCGCCCTCAGAGCATGCGCAGACCAGCTGGCCGGTGTGTTTACGGACATATTCAATCAATCCCTATACCAGTCTGCTGTTCCCACATGCTTCAAGAGGGCCACCATTGTTCCTGTTCCCAAGAAAGCTAAGGTAACTGAGCTAAACGACTACCGCCCCGTAGCACTCACTTCCGTCATCATGAAGTGCTTTGAGAGACTAGTCAAGGACCATATCACCTCCACCCTACCTGACACCCTAGACCCACTCCAATTTGCTTACCGCCCAAATAGGTCCACCGACGATGCAATCTCAACCACACTGCACACTGCCCTAACCCATCTGGACAAGAGGAATACCTATGTGAGAATGCTGTTCATTGACTACAGCTCGGCATTCAACACCATAGTACCCTCCAAGCTCGTCATCAAGCTCGAGACCCTGGGTCTCGACCCCGCCCTGTGCAACTGGGTACTGGACTTCCTGACGGGCCGCCCCCAGGTGGTGAGGGTAGGCAACAACATCTCCTCCCCGCTGATCCTCAACACTGGGGCCCCACAAGGGTGCGTTCTGAGCCCTCTCCTGTACTCCCTGTTCACCCACGACTGCGTGGCCACGCACGCCTCCAACTCAATCATCAAGTTTGCGGACGACACAACAGTGGTAGGCTTGATTACCAACAACGACGAGACGGCCTACAGGGAGGAGGTGAGGGCCCTCGGAGTGTGGTGTCAGGAAAATAACCTCACACTCAACGTCAACAAAACTAAGGAGATGATTGTGGACTTCAGGAAACAGCAGAGGGAACACCCCCCTATCCACATCGATGGAACAGTAGTGGAGAGGGTAGCAAGTTTTAAGTTCCTCGGCATACACATCACAGACAAACTGAATTGGTCCACTCACACAGACAGCATTGTGAAGAAGGCGCAGCAGCGCCTCTTCAACCTCAGGAGGCTGAAGAAATTCGGCTTGTCACCAAAAGCACTCACAAACTTCTACAGATGCACAATCGAGAGCATCCTGGCGGGCTGTATCACCGCCTGGTACGGCAACTGCTCCGCCCTCAACCGTAAGGCTCTCCAGAGGGTAGTGAGGTCTGCACAACGCATCACCGGGGGCAAACTACCTGCCCTCCAGGACACCTACACCACCCGATGTCACAGGAAGGCCATAAAGATCATCAAGGACATCAACCACCCGAGCCACTGCCTGTTCACCCCGCTATCATCCAGAAGGCGAGGTCAGTACAGGTGCATCAAAGCTGGGACCGAGAGACTGAAAAACAGCTTCTATCTCAAGGCTATCAGACTGTTAAACAGCCACCACTAACATTGAGTGGCTGCTGCCAACACACTGACACTGACTCAACTCCAGCCACTTTAATAATGGGAATTGATGGGAAATGATGTAAATATATCACTAGCCACTTTAAACAATGCTACCTTATATAATGTTACTTACCCTACATTATTCATCTCATAGGCATACGTATATACTGTACTCTATATCATCGACTGTATCCTTATGTAATACATGTATCACTAGCCACTTTAACTATGCCACTTTGTTTACATACTCATCTCATATGTATATACTGTACTCGATACAATCTACTGTATCTGCCTATGCTGCTCTGTACCATCACTCATTCATATATCCTTATGTACATATTCTTTATCCCCTCACACTGTGTACAAGACAGTAGTTTTGGAATTGTTAGTTAGATTACTTGTTGGTTATTACTGCATTGTCGGAACTAGAAGCACAAGCATTTCGCTACACTCGCATTAACATCTGCTAACCATGTGTATGTGACAAATAAAATTTGATTTGATTTTGATTTGATTTGATTTGAGACTGAGGACTCTCCCTGAATGTCGTAAAGGCTCCTAAATGGGAAACGGATGCATTTCAAACTGGCTACCAGTGATGTCTTCGGGCACTTGTAGCGTGTTTTATCCACTGTCTATGACAGATAATCTGTTTAGAAGCATCTCTTATTGCATTGTGACTTCAGAATGAATTTACCTTGGAGACATTGGGGAGCATATAATACCACTTTACCCCATGCAGGTCTTTCTCTCTGCAGTCGGCTTGGCTAGTCTATGATTTAGTTTCGTTTTTGTTATAACTTCAAACGCCTGGTTGTACTTGACCTCACCTCAAGAAAATAACACATTAAGAACCTTCAACTATTCTTATGAAATCCAAACCTCGCAAGACACTCCAAAGCTAATGTTTTCTTCTTCTCCTGCACAGGAGGCAAGGCTTTCTCTTTCGTCTCACGCTCTCTCGCTCCCTCTGTCATTCGCTCTCTCTCTCTCCAGGACCAAATATAAACCCTACCAACCCAAAAAGGACTGTGGGGTTGATGGTATTCTAAATGAAATGGTAACATATACAGACCACAAATTCCAATTGGCTATACTTAAACTCTTTTAACATCATTCTCAGCTTTTTACCAAATTACTGTACGACAGACCACGTATTCACCCTGCACACCCTAATTGACAAACAAACCAAAACAAAGGCAAAGTCTTCTCATGCTTTGTTGATTTCAAAAAATAGATTTTGGCTCAATTTGCAATTTAGCATGAGATTCTGCAATACAAATTGATGGAAAGGGGTGTTGGGGGGGGGGGGGGGGGGGTGTACGACATAAAATCCATGTACACGAATAACAAGTGTGTGTTTAAATTGGCATAAAACACACATTTCTTTCCACAGGGATGCAGCTTAAGCCCCACCCTCTCCAACACAGATCACAGATTCCTGCACCTGTACATAGCCCACCTATAATTTAGCCCTAACAACTACCTCTTTCCCTACTGTATTTAATTTATTTATTTATTTTGCTCCTTTGCACCCCATTATTTATATTTCTACTTTGCACTTTGCACATTCTTCCATTGCAAATCTACCATTCCAGTGTTTTACTTGCTATATTGTATTTACTTTGCCACCATGGCCTTTTTTTTGCCTTTACCTCCCTTATCTCACCTCATTTGCTCACATCATATTTAGACTTGTTTATACTGTATTATTGACTGTATGTTTGTTTTACTCCATGTGTAACTCTGTGTCGTTGTATGTGTCGAACTGCTTTGCTTTATCTTGGCCAGGTCGCAATTGTAAATGAGAACTTGTTCTCAACTTGCCTACCTGGTTAAATAAAGGTGAAATAAATAAAAAATTTAAAAAATGTATATCAATGAATTGGTGAGGGCAGTAGAACAGTCGGCCTCACCCTACTAGAATCTGAAGTCAAATGTTTACTGTTTGCTGATCTGGTGCTTCTGTCCCCAACCAAGGAGGGGATACAGCAGCACCTAGATCTTCTGCACAGATTCTGGTACAGATTCCTCTCGAGTCACAAAATGCAGAAATATAGATCAAATGAATCACTAACCTTTGATCTTCTTCAGATAACACTCATAGGACATCATGTTACACAATACATGTATGTTTTGTTCGATAATGTGCATATTTATATCCAAAAATCTCAGTTTACATTGGCGCGTTACGTGCAGTAATGTTTTGATTCCAAAACATCCGGTGATATTGCAGAAATATTCATATAAACATTGATAAAAGATACAACTGTTATTCACAGAATTCAATATACTTCTCCTTAATGAAATCGCTGTGTCAGATTTAAAAAAAACTTTACGGAAATAATAATCTGAGAATGGCGCTCAGAACCCAAAACAGCCAGAGGAATATCCGCCATTTCAGTCAACAGACATTAGAAATTACACCATAAATATTCACTTTGATGATCTTCATCAGAAGGCACTCCCAGGAATCCCAGTTCGACAATAAATGACTGATTTGTTCCATAAAGTCCATCATTTATGTCCAAATAGCCACTTGTTGTTAGCGTGTTCAGCCCAGTAATCCATCTTCATGAGGCGCAGGCACTTCGTCCAGACAAAAACTCAAAAAGTTCCATTACAGTCCTTTAGAAATATGTCAATCGATGTATGGAATCAATCTTTAGGATGTTTTTAACATAAAACATCAATAATGTTCCAACCGAAGAATTCCTTTGTCTGAAGAAAAGCACTGGAACGAGAGGTAACTCTGTCGGGAGTGCGCGTCATGAGACCAAGGCACTCTTCCAGACCACAGACCACAAGACAGTTGACATCTAGTGAAAGCCATAGGAAGTGCAACTTTATCCATATCTCAATGTGTATTCGGTAGGCCAAGCTTTGAAAAACTACAAACCTCAGATGTCCCACTTCCTGGTTGGATTTTTCTCAGGTTTTCACCTGCCATATGAGTTCTGTTATACTCACATACATCATTCAAACAGTTTTAGAAACTTCAGAGTGTTTTCTATCCAATACTAATAATAATATGCATATATTAGCATCTGGGACAGAGTAGGAGGCAGTTCACTCTGGGCACGCTATTCATCCAAATGTGAAAATGCTGCCCCCTATACCAAAAGGGTTAAGATAGACATCACCTACCGAGAGATGAACCTGGAGAAGAGCCCCCTAAGCAAGCTGGTCCTGGGGCTCTGTTCACGAACACAAACAGACCTCACAGAGCTCCAGGACAGCAACACAAATAGACATAACCAAATCATGAGAAAACAAAAAGATAATTACTTGACACATTGGAAAGATTTTACAAAAAAACTAAGCAAACTAGAATGCTATTTAGCTTTAAAAAGAGAGTACTCTGACCCAAAATTAGGAAATCTTTTGACTATGTACAGACTCAGTGAGCATTGAGAAAGGCCGTCGTAGGCAGACCTTGCTCTCAAGAGAAGACAGGCTATGTGCACACTGTCCACAAAATGAGGTAGAAACTGAGCTGCACTTCCTGACCTCCTGCCAAATGTATGACCATATCAGAGACTCATATTTCCCTCAGATTACACAGACCCACAAGAATTTGAAAAAACAAATCCAATGTTGATAACCTCCCATATCTATTGGTTGAAATACCAGTGTGCCGTCACAACAGCAAGATTTGTGACCTGTTGCCACAAGAAAAGGGCAACCAGTGAAGCACAAACACCATTGTAAATACAACCTATTTTTATGTTTATTTATTTTCCCTTTTGTACTTTAACTATTTGCGCATCATTACAGCAGTGTATATAGACATAATATGACATTTGAAATGTCTTCATTCTTTTGGAACTTTTGTGATTGTAATGTTTACTGTTTTATTGTTTATTTCACTTTTGTTTGATCTATTTCACTTGCTTTGGCAATGTAAACATGTGTTTCCCATTCCAATAAAGCCCATTCAATTGAATTGAGGGGTAGGGGCAAAAAGAGAGAGAGACAGATGAGAAATCCTAGTTTCTTCTGGAGAGGAAGAGAGAGAGAGAGACCACTTGGTATTCTTTACCATTTGTTGACTCTAATATACAATATTCCTTTGTCACTGTTTTTGTTTCATGACAAAAGGTTCCTGTCTGAAATGGAGTTATTTATTCAGTGTGTTCCCCTGTACACAGGACTTTGGTCCCATCTAACAAGCGTTTTTTTTTTTTTTTTTTAAACGTTCGTTGTCAGGGGATGTGGTTTTGAATTCTAACTTACCGTGTGTGCTTGCGGGAACAGGTGCGTTGACATGTTTTGTTTCTGTTAAAGAGCAGAACAAAAAAAAAACATTGTCCAATCCCAAGCTAGCAGCCTAGGTAGGAGCTCTAAGATCCTCTCAGCGCCGTGGCAACACAACGACCTTTAAGCAATATTCAGAGCTGTTCTGTACGGTCAGCTCGTGGCCTAACACAAACCGCTAGATACCCCTGCCCTGCCTAATAGACTGCCGTCAGTCCACTACTTATCACAGCACGCCCAGTGAATGGTGAAGCCTGGCAGGACCTATTTAACACTGAACACTTCTCCATAGCGGTCTGGCTGAAGCTGACTGGCTAAACGACATTCTGATTGACCCTTTTAAAGATGTTCTCGTCTTTTGAAAACATTTTTAAACATCCCCCGGGCATTGGAAATGTAACCTCCACTCACAGGCTTTTTGGGGGGGGGGGGGGGGGGGGGTAAATAAAAGTCAGAGCTTGTTTTTTTTAAGTCCCTGATTTCGTTTTGAGGGTGTTTTTTGAAGCTGATATTTGTAAATGTAGTCGTGTTTGCAGGGTGCCATCCTACGACTTTTACTCGTTCCTGTGGTACATTTTGATCCCGGACTAATGTGTGCGTCTGTCTGCTGTGCGTTTTTGTGTTACAGGTCCACACAGAGTGTCCCGGTGTCCAGCCAATGAGTTTGAGTGTCTGGGGACAGATGTGTGTATCCACATGAGCAGGCTGTGTGATGGGAGCCCTGACTGCACTGACGGCTGGGACGAGGGACCACACTGTCGAGGTAACACGCACACACGTGCGCGCGCAGCTTTCTCTTCCTAGTTCCTACAGAACACTGGGGCAGCCAATCCTGTTGCAGCCAGTGACTGTGTGCCTTTTCTGTCTGGTTCCACAATGCGACACTATGAACTCGATAGCTGTCCGAAATGACAACGTATTCCCTATATAGTGTATTACTTTTAGCCAGGAAATAGGAGGCTATTTCAGACAGCCAATATGTCCCCTCTGTGTGGCTCTTATCTTTTTTTGTTGTTGTCTGGTTCCACAATGAGAAGCCTCAATAATGTCCTCTCTATGGCTCTAATTAATATCAGGGATTGGATTTGATGATGGGATTCTCCTCCTTTCTGTCGGCCCGGTCGGCTGTCTGGATATATGCTCCGCTCTGCCAGCCAGAGCCGGGGAAGTGGCCTCAGAGCCTGGGCTGATTTAGGGCCTCTAGGGCCTGATTTGATAAATTAATGACTTTTTTTCCCCCAGAGTGAAGAGGAGCCATTGTGATAATGGAGGCCGTCTCATTAAAGCAGCTGATGGAGGAAGACTGTGTTTATTGGAAAAGAGAAGAGATTAAAGTTGGGGGGGGACTGGAGAGATAAAGAACGAGAACAGAGGATTCATAAAGCTGAGGTTGAGTGATATTAGTCAAACATGTTTGATGCCTTGGTGTTTATTATAAAGGGACATGTTTTTGTTGGTTTGGTGCGTTCCCCAACAACAAATATTGACGCCAAACAAACGGGTGTCTGCTGACCAACGTCCTAGAACACCAACGGGCTCTGGAAAGACCCGTGCACATTAGAACTGACAGGTACACACAGTCCTATCTCATACGAAGAAAGATATGGCCTCTCTTTGTTTTTCTTTGGAATATCTTTTTGGTTTTATGCATTTATAATTCCGCTTTTTTAAAATGGGTTTATTACTCCCGCTTTTTTAGAATGTGTTTATTAGTTCCGCTTTTTTTTAATGTGTTTATAATTCCGCTTTTTTTAAAATGGGTTTATTACTCCCGCTTTTTTAGAATGTGTTTATAATTCCGCTTTTTTAAAATGGGTTTATTACTTCCGCTTTTTTAAAATGTGTTTATTACTCCCGCTTTTTTAAAATGGGTTTATTACTCCCGCTTTTTTAAAATGGGTTTATTACTCCCGCTTCTTTAAAATGGGTTTATTACTCCCGCTTTTTTAAAATGGGTTTATTACTTCCGCTTTTTTAAAATGGGTTTATTACTCCCGCTTTTTTAAAATGGGTTTATTACTCCCGCTTTTTTAAAATGGGTTTATTACTCCCGCTTTTTTAAAATGGGTTTATTACTCCCGCTTTTTTAAAATGGGTTTATTACTCCCGCTTTTTTAAAATGGGTTTATTACTCCCGCTTTTTTAAAATGGGTTTATTACTTCCGCTTTTTTCAAATGGGTTTATTACTTCCGCTTTTTTAAAATGGGTTTATTACTCCCGCTTTTTTTTTGTGTTTATAATTCCGCTTTTTTAAAATGTGTTTATTACTTCCGCTTTAGTTTTTTGTTTACAATTCTGCTTAAGTTTCATGTGCTCGTAATTCGGCTTACTAGAATTCTAGCAGGAACACATTGACCAGAAATGGGGGGGGGGGGGGGGGGGATAAGAGTTGAAGTGACATTTTTGTGATGTAGATTAAAGGAACAGATTCCCTGCCTTGCGCAATGTTCCCGCCGATGATGTCATCGAGACATGACCCGCAGCGCCTGTCCCCGGTCGAGCACACTGGTCCATCTGTCCCCGTGAGGATGGACCACCACACCACACACCAGTGACAGTGTGTTTGCCAGAACTTTCTGCTGCGACGTTGTTTGAGTGCGTGTGTGTGCGCGTGAGCCCTCCGATTTCATGAAAAGCCTCACTATTTCACAAGCATCCCAGTGTTTGCTTGAACAAACTGCCGGCTTGCGCAATCCAAGTGGACCCTAGCCTGGTGCTGATGGGTCAAAGCGCACTTCTGTCATTCGCTGTGTTCAAAGAATTATCCAGAAGTTGTTGACAATGGGAGTGAGGGAGTCAGAGTAGGAGGCAGGCAAGGGAGGAATTTATCGCAGTACAATACATTTGAGTGACAGGGTAACATGGTGGAGCTAGGTTTGGGAGGTTGAGGAGTGGTGGAAGGGTGTTTTTAAAATGTGGGTTATGGCCAGGTTTTGCCCTGCCTACTGTGTTACTGGGCAGCTGAGGCTTTCACACACATCTCTGCCGATTTAATTGAACTTCCGGCAGCTCTCGCTCTCTTTATCTCTCGCTCTCTCTCTCTCTCGCTCTCTTTATCTCTCGCTCTCTCTTGCTCTCTTTATCTCTTTATCTCGCTCTCTCTCTCTCTCGCTCTCTTTATCTCTCTTTCTCTTTCTCTCTCGCTCTCTTTATCTCTTTCTCTCTCTCGCTCTCTTTATCTCTCTTTCTCTCTCTCTCTCGCTCTCTCTTTATCTCTCTTTATCTCTCTCGCTCTCTCTCTTTCTCTTTCTCTCTCTCGCTCTCTATCTCTCGTTCTCTCTCGCTCTCTTTATCACTCTCTCTCGCTCTCTTTATCACTCTCTCTCGCTCTCTTTATCTCTCTCTCTCTCGCTCTCTTTATCTCTCTTTCTCTCTCTTGCTCTCTATCTCTTTCTCTCTCTCGCTCTCTTTATCTCTCTTTCTCTCTCTCGCTCTCTCTTTATCTCTCTTTATCTCTCTCGCTCTCTCTCTTTCTCTCTCTCGC
This sequence comes from Oncorhynchus clarkii lewisi, assembly GCF_045791955.1. Taxonomy (NCBI): domain Eukaryota; kingdom Metazoa; phylum Chordata; class Actinopteri; order Salmoniformes; family Salmonidae; genus Oncorhynchus; species Oncorhynchus clarkii. The sequence goes on along the minus strand of NC_092162.1, from coordinate 39,631,921 downwards.
TCTCTATCTCTCGTTCTCTCTCGCTCTCTTTATCACTCTCTCTCGCTCTCTTTATCTCTCTCTCTCTCGCTCTCTTTATCTCTCTTTCTCTCTCTTGCTCTCTATCTCTTTCTCTCTCTCGCTCTCTCTCGCTCTCTTTATCTCTCTCTTGCTCTCTTTATCTCTCTCTCTTTCTCTCTCTCTCGCTCTCTTTATCTCTCTTTCTCTCTCTCTTTATCTCTCTCTCTTTCTCTCTATCTATCTCGCTCTCTTATCTATCTTTCTCTCTCTCTCTCTTTCTCTCTCTCTCTCTTTCTTTTTATCTCTCTTTCTCTTTCTCTCTCTCTCTTTCTCTCTCTCTCTTTCTCTCTCTCTATTTCTCTCTCTTTCTCTCTCTCTCTCTTTCTCTCTCTCTCTCTTTCTCTTTATCTCTCTTTCTCTTTATCTCTCTTTCTCTCTCTCTCTCTCTCTCTCTCTCTCTCTCTCTCGGGACTGAAGAGGCCAGTTAGGGGGCAAGGCCTCTCATATAATCTCCACACTAGTGTTTAATTGACAGGGAAAGAGAATGGGGTCAGGGTAGTGTCCCTCTCTGCTCCCGTTCCACAATGGAAACCCTCCAGGATTTATGCACGCCCTTCTTTATAGCCTGATCCCTGATCTGTTTGTGCTCTAATGGTCATTGGCAAGACGGCACCAACAGACCTGGGACCAATAATAAATTCCAAGTCATTTTTGAAAGGAAAATCGATTGAAAGCACTGGCGAACCTACTTGAGGCAAGAGATATTGAAAAGTCGTCATGTTAATTTGTCTGCTCGATTCTGGGTCCAGAATGAGTTTATTGTCTTGTCATTATGGTTGTGTTGCGTCATGTTTCTCTGTCTGTCTGGCTAGTCAGGAACTAGGCCGTACAGTGTGGTAAAGCTGGGTTTATGACCCACTAGCCCCATTCTGTTATCACTTTTCATTCCTGGATTGTTGGTGAAGATAATATCAGTTTTGCAGTATAGGCTATTGGTGGCAGTCAACGGAATCAAAAGATGAGCCTGTATGCTGTTAATATTACTGCTTGTGTTTTTTCTGTACGTGTGAACATTCTAGGTTGTGCAGGTGTGCCCTCGCGCTAGCGTGTGTGTGTATGTGGAAGGTTCGATAACGCGTTGCTCAGGGACTGGACGCCTTGACTCTGTGCAAGATCTGGTGAAATGTTCAGTGTTCAACTCGGTGTCTCTGTTTGAAGGCTGTGGGTCTTCCAGTAGGACAACGACCCCAAACGCACATCAAGAGCACCCTGAATTGGTTCAAGATGAAACGCTGGACTGTTCTGGAGTGGCCAGTGTCCGAGTCCAGATCTTAATCACATCCATGACCTATGACTCGAGCTGAAATGTGCTCTGCTGAAGAGGGCTCGTAGAAAGGTACCAAGCTTATTATAGCTACAATGAGCATTTGTTGGCGGTTATCTTGGCCAAAGGCTGTGCAACCAAGTACTAGCTATGGGGTGCCAATACTTTTTTTTATTTATTTTCATTTTAAACTTAACGTAACAAAATATAATTGGTTCTGCAATGTTGAAAAACAAAATAACAAGGTGTGAAGACCAACAGTTTTTCTTCATTGTCAACTTATTTTTAGAAGAAATGGGAAATGATTTAAGAAAAGTTCAAGGGTGCCAATATATTTGGCCTCAACTGTATAAGGGTAATTGAGTTGCTAATGGCACTCAGCCGTCAATTTGAGTTAGTCAGTGAGAGGGAATGAGCTAGCCTGCAACGTCACTTCCTGGAGTAGCGCAAACTGCGTATGTTACAGTAGGGCTCCATGAGACGCCATCTTAACCAACTGCATTTGGCTTCAATGTGCCATTTAGTCGCCGCACAGGAAGGAACGGTGTCACGCACAGGCGGTTGGCGGCACCTTCATTTGGGAAGACGGGCTCGTGGTACTGGCTGGGGAGCAGAAGAGGTGGAATGGTATCAAATACATCCAACGTTGGTTTCCAGGTGTTTGACGCCACCTCCGCTTGCTCCGTTCCTGACGTCATTCATGAGCAGTCCTCCCCTCAGCAGCCTCCACTGGTATCACGTGATCGATGGCGTTGTCCATTCATGTGTACAGTCATTAGTATGCATGCGTGCACGAGCTAGTCTGTGGCTGTTTGCCCCTCTTATTAGTTCATCCTGCTGTGTGTTTAGCACATACTGCCGATGTTTGGGTCTGTTTGCTCACCCGCTCTGGCTCTCCCCCTTCCTCCACGGAGACCGCAAACAACGGCCTACGCCAGTGGAGGCTGCTGAGGGGAGGACGGCTCACAATAATGGCTGGAACGGACTCAATGGAATGTCATCGAACACATGGAAACCGTACTCCAGAAAATGCCACCCCTATTCCCTAGCTCACCACTTTTAGGGTCCAGGTGGAGGATTAGGATTCCTCCTCTGTGCTTCCCTGTTTGGGAGGGCACTCAGCATCTCTCTCTCTCTCTGTCTCCCTGTCTCTCTCTGTCTCTCTCTCCTCTCTCTGTCTCTCTCTGTCTCTCTCCTCTCTCTGTCTCTTTCTGTCTGTGTCTCTCTCTCTCCTCTCTCTGTCTCTCTCCTCTCTCTGTCTCTCTCTGTCTCTCTCTGTCTCTCTGTCTCTCTCTGTCTCTCTCTCCTCTCTCTGTCTCTCTCCTCTCTCTGTCTCTTTCTGTCTGTGTCTCTCTCTCTCTCCTCTCTCTGTCTCTCTCCTCTCTCTCCTCTCTCTCTGTCTCTCTCCTCTCTCTGTCTCTCTCTGTCTCTCTCCTCTCTGTCTCTCTCCTCTCTCTGTCTCTCTCTGTCTCTCTCCTCTCTGTCTCTCTCTGTCTTTCTCTGTCTCTCTCTGTCTGTGTGTGTGTGTAGTTGAGGGGTCAGAAATCCTGCTCCTTGCTCACAGAAAAAAACTACCTGGACTACCAATTGCTTTTGAAGTATTGGAACAAATCCATATGATTTTGAGTGAAATGTATTATAATAAACATGAAAAGGTGAATGTAAGAAACGCTCATCATTTCAAATAGGCTACACATCCTATTAAAAAGCATATAAACAGTCTAAATAGGTCAGGAGCCAGACAGGGAGCCTAAGAAAGAACGGAAATTAATTATCCAGGATATATTATTTCAAGGCTATAGTCTACAAAGAAATACATTGTGAAGCATTTGCGAGTGCAACACACTAGGCCGGTAGGGACCTGAAGCCCTCAGCATTTAAACAACATTTAGTTGCATTAAATCATTATAGTCTATACATTGCGCATATAGGCTGTGACTTACTTAGAATGAAATACAAATGAAACGGAAAATGTCTTGGGCTACAGTGCCTTTTGAAATTATTTTTAGAAACACCGGTTTGGCCAGAGTCTGTGGCTTCAGGCTCATGCGATGGTGCCTGGAGAGCAGGCCAGCAGTAGAGAGTATCCTCTCCACACTTGCAGAGCCACTGGGGATGCTAAAACACCCTTTTGGCCATTCTTGCCAGGCTGGGCACGGATACAAAGTAATATTATTTTTTATTTTTTATTCTATAAGTAGGCATGAAGGTTTTTAGGCAAAATAACCCAGTCAAAACGGAAAGCTCCTTGAAATATTGGAATATGCCAATGAACAAACAAAATGAAGGAAACTTCAGAGGTCTGATTTAGTTTATAAATGCTTTGCTACGTTGAGACAGTTATCTACCCACCTCGTTAGTTTTCCTCTAGCATGTGCACGTGCAGCTGGAAGGACACCATCATGCTTTCGGGATGTCTTTTCAGATTCCACAATGATTCTTCAGTTGTGGACACGACATCACCACACTCCCTCTCTTGCTCTTGGTCCTCAGTCCATCACCACACTCCCTCTCTTGCTCTTGGTCCTCAGTCCATCACCACACTCCCTCTCTTGCTCTTGGTCCTCAGTCCATCACCACACTCCCTCTCTTGGTCCTCAGTCCATCACCACACTCCCTCTCTTGGTCCTCAGTCCATCACCACACTCAATCTCTTGGTCCTCAGTCCATCACCACACTCCCTCTCTTGCTCTTGGTCCTCAGTCCATCACCACACTCCCTCTCTTGCTCTTGGTCCTCAGTCCATCACCACACTCCCTCTCTTGCTCTTGGTCCTCAGTTCTTCACCACACTCCCTCTCTTGCTCTTGGTCCTCAGTCCATCACCACACTCCCTCTCTTGGTCCTCAGTCCATCACCACACTCCCTCTCTTGGTCCTCAGTCCATCACCACACTCCCTCTCTTGGTCCTCAGTCCATCACCACACTCCCTCTCTTGGTCCTCAGTCCATCACCACACTCCCTCTCGTGGTCCTCAGTCCATCACCACACTCCCTCTCTTGGTCCTCAGTCCATCACCACACTCCCTCTCTTGGTCCTCATCTTTGTAAGTCACTTTGATTGAGCCCCTGTGTGTTTTTTATCGGTTTCTTTCTGAAAATATTTAGTGAACTCCATGACAGTAGATAAAGCAAGGGGCTATAGCAGCATGCTGGGCCGGGGGCATGCCCTGAGCTCGTGAAGTGAGCGCTATTGGAGCGGGAGAGAAGGCCGACGCTCCAGCCTTTAGGAATCTCGCTCCGCTCACCAGTCAAATTGGGTAAGCTCCGTTCCTCGCTCCACTCCAGCTCCCCTCCACTCACATAATCGCATACTTATAGACAAGTCTCCCTAACCCCTGACATTAGAATTCATAGACAACTCTCCCTGACCCCCCCCCCCCCCGTAGTCCATCCATGTGCTCTCTAAGTTGTTTTCTAGACATTTAGATTAGTGAGAGGGCTTATGCCGGCCCATCCTCAGTGGAACTAAAAGGATCACTGTCGACGTTCTGACATGCTTGTTGAGCACTTCAGGCTGGTGTGTGTGTGTGTGTGTGTGTGTGTGTGTGTGTGTGCGACATGCTTGTTGAACGCTGACTCAAGACAACAGTGTGACGTGTTTCCTCAGGTCATTAACCCTGGCTAAATGTCTGAAAGAAGTCTGCTGTTGAAAGAGTCCTGTTGTTGACTGGTGCCTTTTTCACTATTGGTGCTGTCGACTTTAACACTCCAAGTCCTGTGGCAAAATGTCTATTCGTTGCAGTGTTCTGTATGGAAATGAAAGCAATAGAAGTCTATCTATTTCTATGGTATTCTGCTCTCATCTCCTCTCTGGCACAGTGGGGCACAACAAACACTTCCATTCTATAGTGATTCTCTGGCCACTGACTCTGCATGCATGTATTCCGTTTCTGACTCGTTCCCTGAAAGAGTGTTGTTCTTTGAGACTGGTGTTTTGCGGGTACTATTTAATGAACCTGCCAGTTGAGGACTTGCGAAGCATCTGTTTCTCAAACTAGAGACACTAATGTACTTGTCCTCTTGCTCAGTTGTGCACCGGGGCCTCCCACTCCTCTTTCTATTCTGGTTAGAGCCAGTTTGCACTGTTCTGTGAGGGGAGTAGTACACAGCGTTGTACGAGATCTTCAGTTTCTTGGCAATTTCTCGCATGGAATAACTTTCATTTCTCAGAACAAGAATAGACTGATGAGTTTCAGAAGAAAGTTTGTTGTTTCTGGCCATTTAGCCTGTAATCGAACCAGTCTAAAGAAGGCCAGTTTAATTGCTTTTTTAATTAGGACAACAGATTTCAGCTGTGCTAACATAATTGCAGAAGGGTTTTCTAAATGATCAATTAGCCTTTTAAAATGATCAACTTGGATTAGCTAACACAACGTGCCATTGGAACACAGGAGTGATGGTTGCTGATAATGGGCCTCTGTACGCCTATGTAGATATTCCATTACAATTCTGCCGTTTCCAGCCACAATAGTCATTTACAACATTAACCATGTCTACACTGCATTTCTGATCAATTTGATGTTATTTTAATGGACAAAAAAAGTGATTTTCTTTCAAAAAACGAGGCCATTTCTAAGTGACCGCAAACTTTTGAATGGTAATGTATGTTTAGATTAGAGACCGCTTGAAATTGAAATTGATGTTCTTTGGGCAATATCTACATATTGCAGTACTGATTGTGATGGTTAACGCTAGAGGCTCTGGCTAAAGGATGGTGAGCTGGTGGCCTGGGGCTGATGTTGGCTTGGAGAGGTAGCACCCTGGCTCTCATTGGCACGGTTTGCCTCTGTGTGAATGTTAGTGTTAGTCATTTGGCACAGTGCGTTTCAGTGAATAGGTGTGATCCGGGGCACACACATTGTTAGCCTGCGGCTCTTCCTCTCAGCGAGACCACACAAAAGGGCCATTGTAGCCCCGGGTGCCCCACAGGCTTTACATAACGAGGACCCTTCAGTGGGTCCAACCCCGGTTTGCGCTGCTTTCTCCTCTGGCCAGCCCCAACGGCTCCACCATGCTGCTAATGGTCCCCTTTCAGCTCTGGCTGTCCCCTCAGCATGGTTGGACAGGGCTGTGGTGTGGACGTCCCTTCCCTCTCGTTCAGACCATTGTTGAGCACTGACTGAGAAGATTCCACTTCCTGTGCGATCCCAGACTGTCCGCCCATTTTGATGCTGTTCTACTCAACCCTACTGCGTAAGATCGTATAATCTGCTTTGGTGCTGCATGTTTACTCATCTAGGAAGTGGGGTTATTTGAGGATTCCATGCTCTGCAAGCTTGGTGATGATGCTCCGACTCAGTGTTCAATTCACTTCCTTGCGCGCGTGTAGTTAGCTGTGTTTCTTGGCAGTTCTTTGCTGGTGCACTGCAGTCTTCTCTCAGACAGACGCCGTGCTGTATGTGGCCACATCTCTCATTACCTGCCTTTTATGATCAGGGCTGTTTTGAGATTGTTCTCAGGAAGCTTGCTGAAGACTGCAGCGGGCGGAGACTGCGGCATGTGTCGTTTCATATCGGCATCTACTGTATGAGCCTGTAGTGGGAGGTTTACGGTGAGACAGGCCCTCTAGCCCTGCTTCCCAATCAGCTCATCTGTCACTGTACTGTAGACCACCATACACTCACGCACCCATAACTCTGTGGAGATCAGGTAGGGTGACCGTACTGTATATCTCTGGGTTAACCCACCTTCTCTGGGAGGAGGTTGGGGTTTTCCCTTCTGTCGATCAGGGCCTCAAATGACCCAGGAGACTGTGGGGTGTGTGTGTTTGTGTGTGTGTGTGTGTGTGTGTGTGTGTGTGTGTGTGTGTGTGTGTGTGTGTGTGTGTGTGTGTGTGTGTGTGTGTGTGTATTGGTCACATACACATATTTAGCAGATGTTATTGTGGGTGTAGAGAAATGCTTGTGTTCCTAGCTCCAACAGTGCAGTAGTATCTAACAATACACAACAATACACACAAATCTAAAAGTAAAAGAATGGAATTAAGAAAAATATAAATATTAGGATGATCAATGTCGGAGTGGCATTGACTAAAATACAGTAGAATACAGTATATACATATGAGATGAGTAAAGCAGTATGTAAACATGACTAAAGTGACTAGTGTTCCATTATTAAAGTGATTACATGTCTATGTATATAGGGCAGCAGCCTCTAAGGTGCAGGGTTGAGTAACCGGGTGGTAGCCGGGTAGTGATGGCTATTTAACACTCTGATGGCCTTGAGATAGAAGCTGTTTTTCAGTCTCTCGGTCCCTGCTTTGATGCACCTGTACTGACCTCACCTTCTGGATGGTAGTGGGGTGAACAGGCAGTGGTGAACAGGCAGTGTTGTCCTTGATCTTTTTGGCCTTCCTGTGACATTGGGTGCTGTAGGTGTCCTGGAGGGCGGGTAGTTTGCCACCGGTGATGCGTTGGGCAGACCGCACCACCCTCTTGAGAGCGTTTACATTTGCGGGTGGTGCAGTTGCCGTACCAGGCGGTGATACAGCCCGACAGGATGCTCTCACTTGTGCATCTGTAAAAGTTAGAGGTTTTTAGGTGCCAAGACAGATTTCTTCAGCCTCCTGAGGTTGAAGAGGCACTGCTGCGCCTTCACCATTTCAGTTTGTCAGTGATGTGTCCGCCGAGAAACTTGAAACGTTCCACCTTCTCCACTGTGATCCCGTTGATGTGGATAGGGGGGTGCTCCCTCTGCTGTTTCCTGAAGTCCATGATCAACTCTTCTTTTTTTTTCTTTACGTTGAATGAGGTTATTTTCCTGGCACCACACACCGAGGGTCCTCACCTCATCCCTGTAGGCTGTCTGCGTGCATGGCCACGCAGTCATGGGTGGACAGGGAGTACAGGAGAGGGCTGAGAACGCACCCTTGTGGGGCCCCGGTGTTGAGGATAAGCGAAGTGGAGGTTGTTGTTTCCTACCTTCACCACCTGGGTGAATAGGGCTTTCAAGTCAAGGAAGTCAAGGACCCAGTTGGGCGGGGTGATGAGCTTGAAGGGCACTATGGTGTTGAATGCTGAGCTATAGTTAATGAACAGCATTCTTACGTAGGTATTTCTCTTGTCCAGATGGGATAGGGCGGTTTGCAGTGCGATGGCGATCGTCTGTAGATCTATTGGGGCAGTAAGCAAATTGAAGTGGGTGTCAGGTAGAGGTGATTTGGTCCTTAAATATCCTCTCAAAGCACATTGAGTTCAGTTACCTTTTGAGTTCAGTTACCTTTGTTCCTGCCCCCAAGAAAGCAATGGTGGACATCTTGAATCAAGTGGGGACAGCAGACTGGGAAAGGGAGAGATTGAATATGTCCGTAAACACTCCAGCCAGCTGGTCTGCTGGTCTGTGTGTGTGTGTGTGTGTGTGCACCATTCCATTTGGTTCCAGCCAGGTTTCCTTCCACTTGTTTGTTCTCATTGGGACCCCCTGTTTCTCTTTCTCTCTCTCTGTGGTAGAGCTTGGACCAGACTGTGCCACCCATGGCTGCACGGGAAACTGCTCTGTGACGCACCAGGGGCCCAAGTGTTACTGCACCGTCGGCTATGAAGTCAGCCAGGACGGAAAGACATGCAAAGGTGAGACCGACACCTGGCCATATTCATGCAGTTACAGTAGCCCTATGACAGTCCCAGGCCTGACCAGTGGCTGGCTGACTGACTGACCCACTGTCAACTGACTGACTGATTCACTCACTCAGTCATTTACTCACTGGCTGACTCACTGACTGGCTGACTGATTCACTCGCTGACTCACTGACCGGCTGACTGATTCACTCGCTGACTCACTGACTGGCTGACTGATTCACTCACTCAGTCATTTACTCACTGGCTGACTCACTGACTGGCTGACTGATTCACTCACTCAGTCATTTACTCACTGGCTGACCCACTGACTGGCTGACTGATTCACTCGCTGACTCACTGACTGGCTGACTGATTCACTCGCTGACTCACTGACTGGCTGACTGATTCGCTCGCTGACTCACTGACTGGCTGACTGATTCACTCGCTGACTGGCTGGCTGACTCACTGAATGGCTGACTAACTGTACCCTGCCTGCCTCCTCAGATTTCAACGAATGTACTGGGTACAGGACCTGCAGTCAGACGTGCTCCAACAACGAGGGCTCTTACACCTGCAGCTGTGTGGAGGGCTACCTACTGCAGCCAGACAACCGCTCCTGCAAGGCCAAGAATGGTGAGAGACACACACACACACAAACACACAGAGCATACAACCACACACACGAACATCACAGCCTCCTGGGTCACATTAACATATTGTGCAGATAGATGTGAGGTCTACATGTGCTAACTTGCCAAAGAACAAAGCTAGACTTTATTTCAAATATCAAAACTGAATCGCAATGATTCATTTGATTTAAATTTTCTCTTTGAGTCTGTTATTTGAAGTCTTGTCATGCTGCGTTATAGTGGGGGAATCAGATTTGCATGGTGTGACCGTCTATAACGCTGTTACAATTTAATTTACAGGATGAGATGTCAGACCGATGCAATGAATCTGTGACCTTTCTTCCCATCTCTCTCTCTCTCTCTCTCTCTCTCTCTCTCTCTCCCCCTCTCTCTCTCTCCCTCCCCCTCTCTCCCTCCCTCTCTCCCCCTCTCTCCCCCCCTCTCCCTCTCTCTCCCCCTCTCTCCCCCTCTCTCCCTCTCTCTCCCTCTCTCTCTCTCTCAGATCCTGTGGAGCAGCTGCCGGTGCTGCTGATCACTAACCTAAATGACATCCGCTGTACGTCTCTGAGCGGCATGCCGACCCGCCTCCCAGCAATAAGCACCAACCAGGTGAGCGTTTCTCTGGAAGACTTTTAGCAGGCTGTGTCCTGGCTGGTTTAGGCACACATACTGTATCGACAGTGACGGTGTCCAGCCTAGTGCCCTTTGACACAGCCTCTCTTATCTCTCTCGACTGTCGCCCTCTCTCACCATCTGTTCAACGAGTCCCGTTTGTCTGACACCAATGACCCCCATTTTTTTTTTTTGAAAAAGCGCTTTATAAAACCCAATGTATTATTCCTCACCTGCTTATTTTGTCCAAAAACAGACCACTGCCATGGATTTCAACTACGCCCAGGAGACGGTTTGTTGGATCGACGTGGGCGACTCGCCCGCCAACACCCATCTGAAGTGTGCCTCCATCCCAGAGCTGAAGACTGTCACTGACATCAGGATCATTAACATCTCCCTCAGCCTGCACCGTGAGTAGAAGACACACACACACACACTCACACACGCACAGCCTGTACCGTGTGTAGAGGAGCCGACCTACCGGTCCTTTTTTTGACCTATGCCACCCTCCTGTTTTTTCATTAGGACAGACACTGGTGAAGGTGAGAGAGGAAACCGATGGGAGTGGAGAGGAAAGATATATATATAGAGAGAGCAAAGAGATATAGAGAGGAGATGTAGAGATATAGATATATAGAGAGGAAAGAGAGAGAGATATAGAGAGGAAAAATATAGAGAGGAAAGAGAAATGTAGAGATTTAGATATATAGAGAGGTATAGATAAATAGAGAGCAAAGATGTAGAGATATAGATATATAGAGGGGTATAGATGTATAGAGAGCAAAGATGTAGAGATATAGATATATAGAGGTGTATAGATGTATAGAGAGCAAAGATGTAGAGATATCGAGAGGAGATATATATAAGAAAGAAGCATCGACTAGCCTGCCGCTCCAACTGGAGGGACACACACGTACGCACACACAGTAGAGGTGACGCAATAACCACCCGGCGGCGCCCGACTCTGAAACCTGCTCGTGGCAGCAGAAAAGTTCAGAGCAGAAGTGCTGAGCGCAGCTCTATTCCCGTACAGGTTCCTCTTCCTGAACAGTGCTGCCCTGACATGGTGCTAAATCACTACGGATGAAAGCGTGGCTGATATACAGTAATATCACCCAGAGAGGAGTAGTTACAGTATGCCCTCCGAGGGTTAACTGGCACATTGTGCCGTACAGCTTGATGTACCGATCACACAATAAAGTAGACCCCAACACACTGTTGATAATGTAAGGTTTGGTGCGTTAGCCAGTAGCCGCGATCCATTATAAACCACCTCCCGTTTATTGTTTCTGATTGGACAGATTTACAGCGGGTTTGTTCCGAACGGCACCCTATTTCCCCCATGGGGCTGGTCAAAAGTAAGGCTCTGGTCAAAACAAGTGCGCTTATAAAAAGGAATTGAAGTGCTATTTGGGAATGTCTGGCCTGCAGTTTGAATGTCCTCACAGCCCACAGGCCCTGCATTAACTCAGGGCTGTCATCTGTTGGGTGACACACACACACACATGCACACACACACACACACACATACATAGTAGAATAGGAAACTCACTTGTTAATATGGATTTAAGATTGATCATTAGATGAGGTTTGTCTTTGTGTCTTCCTGACAGAGTGCTATTACTATTGGGCAGGAATGTACGGGTGTGGGTGTTGTGTGTGTGTGTGTGTGTGTGTAAAGTGTTCCATTGAGAATAAGCCTGAGGGGTGGAAACACAGACATGAAGAAAACAGGTTATGAGTTGGGTGAAGGACTAGAACGTGGGACAGAGTTTGAGACCAACCTACGACCTGATGATTGTCATTTCCATGGGAAAGGACCCATGGGGACCGATGTGAGGTCCGTAGGTGCGCGTCACCTGACAACTAAGAGTCTATGTTTTTGAGAAATGAAGGTGTGTGTGTGTGTGTGTGTGTGTGTGTGTGTGTGTATATACATTCTTCAAAGTTTTCCATCCTAAAAAAAAGGTGAATAAGCTAAAGTTTTGATTTCTGGTCAAACTACCAGTTAAAGTATTAGAAATACATCAAAACACAATAATGTTGACTAAAAAACTAATATCAACACTTACATTTAGTTTTGGAGAAATGATTTGCCTTCTGTAAATGTATTAATCATTGCCTTGTAATTCCATGACCAAAAACCCACATCTTTCTGATATTTTCAAATGTCTCTCCCTCATGAGGGATAATGAACGTTAACGAAAGTAACAAGTGAAGGTAGACGGTAGACCTACCAATTAGTTATGTTGTTTTTACTGATATCAAGTTTGTTTACGAATTATTAAGTGATTCAGACTGGGAATTCTGTTACCAGATCGGAGTTACTGCAATTTCATTGGCTAAAAGGGGAAGTCATAGGAGTCACACCACACACCACACAAGCTGCTACTTTCCTCCCTTCCACTGGCATACTGTTATGTTCAGCTCAGAACTGTTTTCTTTATCTTTATGTCCTCTGGTGTTCAACGCAAGACTGTTAAAGCAGTCTGGACAACCTTCTGTGTGTCTGTCTGTGTGTCTGGTCTCTTCTTTCAATTAAATTTACTTTATTGGCATGATGTAACAATGTACATATTGCCAAAGCTTACTTTGGATATTTACTACATTATGATAATAATAACAATCAAAATTGTCAACGGGACAACAATAACCAAGGGTCAAAATAACCATACATTGAACAATAACTATAAGCATACAGTAGAGGACATGCAGGTGCAGGTCGATTGGTCTGTCAGACACTGTCCCTAAACTTATGGCAGGCAGCAATGTAGTGCCCTGCCAACCCACAGCTCTCTGCGTCCTCCCCCAACAGGACGGGTGGCCTATTCTCATCTGAGAGGTCTTTGAAACCTTGAATAAGGGTTTCAAATTTGGGGAAATGACACACTCTGATTGTTTTATATTTGTGACATTTAGTCAGGAAATGCAGCTCCGTCTCAGGTTCTGCTGTTGTGCAGTGGTTGCACAGCCTTTCCTCTACAGGGAGCCAGGTTTTTCCTGTGTCTTTGTCAAGGTTTTGATCAGTAACCATGGTCAAATATTTAGCCACGGTGTACTGTCGATTTAGGGCCAGATAGCACTGCATTTTGCTTTGTGCTTGTGTTTCCCAATAAGCAATGTAGTTTTGTGTTGTAATTTGTTTTATTCTGATTGATTGGATGTTCTGAGGCTTCAGTGCGTTAGTAGAACAGGTTTGTGAACTCAGGACCAGCTGGATGAGGGGACTCTTTTCTTTGCTCAGCTCTTGGCATTGTAGGGCTTGGTAATGATATGAGAGGGGGTCACTGTATTTTAGATGTTTCCAAAGCTTAATTGCTCTTTTTGAGTTTGTATTATTAGTGGATATTGGCCTAATTCTGCCCTGCATGCATTGTTTGAAGTTTTCTACATTGTTTGTAGAATCTTACAGAACTCTGCATGCAGGGTTTCAGTGGGGTGTTTGTCCCATTTGGGGAAATCTTGTTTTGCAAGTGGACCCCACACCTCGCTGCCATGAAGTGCAATTGTTTCAATGACACATTCAATTAGTTTTAGCCAAATTTAAGTGGGGTATTTCAATTTGAATTGGTTTGTTTTTAATGGCGTAGAATGCCCTGCGTGCTTTCTCTCTCTGTTCATTCACTGCCTCCTTAAGGTGTCCAGTTGAGCTTATTTTTAAACCTAAGTAAGTGTTGTGTGTGTGTGCAGTACTCTATATATATATTGTACCGATTGAGAACTTTGGTATAATTCCCTGAGATCTGGATCTTCTCTGGAAAATCATTATTTTAGTATTTTGGGGGTTTACTGCCAGGGACCAGGTCTGGCAGTACTGCTCTAGCAGGTCCATGCTCTGCGGGGGACAGCAGGCGTAGGTCATCTGCAAAGAGTAGGCATTTAACCTCTGAATTGTGGGGATGAGGATTTTTCTAGAATAGTGGCCAATATTGAAGAGTGCAGGACTCAGATTGCAACCCTGACGAAGGCCCCGCCCCTGGTTAAAGAATTCTGTTATTTTGCCAATTTTAATGCTGCACGTATTGCCAGTATACATTGATTTAATTATGTCATATGTTTTACCCCCTACACCACTTTCAATAACTTTGTAGAACAGTCCTGTATGCCAAATAGAATCCAATTATTTTTGGAAGTCGATAAAAGCAAGCGTATATTTTGGTGGACATGTTTATCTATCAGGGTGTGTGGGGTGTAAATGTGATCAGTCGTGCGATGTTTTGGTATAAATCCAATTTGGCTTTTACTCAAGACATTGTGCTTATTAAGGTAGTTCAGAACTCTTACATGTATAATACTACAGAAAACCTTCCCCAGGTTACTGTTCACACAAATGCCTCTGGAATTGTTAGGGTCAAATTTGTCTCCGTTCTTAAAGATTGGGGTTATGAGTCCTTGATTCCAGATGTCAGGGAAATAACCTACACTCAGGATCAAATTAAACCGTTTTAATATAGCCAATTGAAATCTTGCACTAGTGAATTTGAGCATCTCATTTAGGATGCCATCGTGTCCGTATGCCTTTTTAAATTTGAGGGCCTGAAGTTTCTTATAGAGCTCCTGGTCAGTAATTGGGGAGTCCAGTGGATTTTGATTGTCCTTTATTTATTTCTCTAATCCATTCAACTTCTCATGAATTTGGCTTTCTGCGTTTGTGTCAATTTGAACGGTGCAGTAGAGTGTTTTAATATGGGGTTGTCCGTATGTCACCATTTGGTATCGCTAATTCCTCTTGTTTCGATTATAAATAAAATCCATTTAAATCCCAATTTTGCCAGAAGTTGTTAGTAATTGAGGAGTCCATAAACAGTCAGCTGCTTGCTGAGTGTATGTTTCTAGAGTGAGAAGGCGTAATTCACCATTATTTGGGTCTCTGTGCTTTTGGTTGGATAGTGTTCTAAGTTTTATTTTTCTTACAAACTGCATCAAACGAGTTGTCATCTGTGGTCTTTTTTTTATCAATTTCAATTGTGCTTCTTTTTCCGTTTGCCTGAATATATATATATATATATATATATATATATATATATATATATATATATATATATATATATAGAGAGAGAGAGTTTATATTTTTTTACTGCTAGATTGATGCCTTCTTTACTGTGAGTGAATGTGGTATCCAGAAAGTTATCGAAGAGTGTCTGGATATTTTGGTTACAGGTTGCTTTCTGGTATTCTTCTGTGCTGTTTTGGGCCCATCTGTATGAATGTCTGATGTTGTACAGCTTACTGGGCTGTGAATGTGTGGTTGTTTCCATGTCTGTTCTTTTGAGGAACAACGTAATTTGGCTGTGATCAGACAGAGATGTTAGTGGCTTGACAGTGAATGAGCTGAGAGAGAAAGGGTCAATGTCTGTGATCATATAGTCTACTGTACTGTGGCCAAGAGGTGAGCAGTAGGTGAATCTCCCCAAAGAGTCTCACCCCGTAACCTACTGTTGACAAATTACAGACCCAGGCTTCTACAGAGCTGCAACAGATCCCTTCCGTTGTTGTTGACGGTGCTGTCACTGTTGTTTCTATGGGGGAGATGAAGACAGTTAGAGACACTATGGCCTGTAATAAAGCTCTCCCCTCGTGTGCTTGTTAGATCAGGTAGTGTTCCTGTGCACACATTTGTGTCCCCACAGATGAGCACATTTCGCTGGGCCTGGAAATGGCACGTCTCTTCCTCAAGGGTGGGGAAAATCTCCTCTGAGTAATATGGGGATTTTGAGGGGGGGGGGGGATATATATTGCACAAAGGAACACATCTTTTCCTGTCAGTACAAGTTATTTTTTAAGTTCGCTCTCTCTCTGCTCTCTCTCTGCTCGCTCTCTCTCTCGCTCTGCTGCTCTCGTGCTCTCTCTCGCTCGCTCTCTCCCTCTCTCTCTGTTTCTCTCTCTCTCTCTCTCAAAATTCAATTCGCTTTATTTGCATGACGTAACAATGTACCTATTGCCAAAGCTTATTTTGGATATTTACAATATAAAAATGACAATCAAATTGTCAACGTTCAAATTGTCTCTCTCTCTCTCTGGTGTTCTCTCTCTCTGGTGCTTTCTCTCTCGCTCTCTGGTGTTCTCTCTCGCTCTCTCTCTGGTGTTCTCTCTCTCTGGTGCTTTCTCTCTCTCTCTCTGGTGTTCTCTCTCTCTGGTGCTTTCTCTCTCGCTCTCTGGTGTTCTCTCTCGCTCTCTCTCTGGTGTTCTCTCTCTCTGGTGCTTTCTCTCTCTCTCTCTGGTGTTCTCTCTCTCTGGTGCTTTCTCTCTCTCTCTCTGGTGTTCTCTCTCGCTCTCTCTCTGGTGTTCTCTCTCTCTGGTGCTTTCTCTCTCTCTCTCTGGTGTTCTCTCTCTCTGGTGCTTTCTCTCTCTCTCTCTGGTGTTCTCTCTCGCTCTCTCTCTGGTGTTCTCTCTCTCTCTCTCTGGTGTTCTCTCTCTCTCGCTCTGCTGCTCTCGCTCTCTGCTGCTCTCGCTCTCTCGCTCTCTGCTGCTCTCTCTCTCTCTCTCTCTCTCTCTCTCTCTGTGGCTCTCTCTCTCTGCGGCTCTCTCTCTTTCTCTCTCTGCGGCTTGCTCTCTCTCTCTTGTTAATGTCACCTCTTCCAGCTCTTACTGTCACCTAACATGACACCTACCACCTCCCCTCTTTCCATTTACTGTAACAAGCATCTGAGCGCTGGACTTCTATGGACGTTGAGATTTGGTCAGTCCGCCCTGGCCGGACCCAATCTGAACCAATCATAGGTGTCTGTTTCACAAGTTTGGACAGAATAGTACAGTAGAAAAAAAATACTGTATAGTAAGGAACAGTAGAGCTTCATACAATAATAGCCCGTGTGTAGAATAATACCCAAATATGCAAATGAAGGCTATTGCATATTCCTACATTTTGTGTACCTATACAGGATACATCACCTAGAAGAGAATGACATTCATATCCATAATTCTGCATTTCTATACAGTACAGATCAGGGACCCATGATGTCATTCTGTTACCGTAATTCTGTTACCATCATTCTGTTACCGTAATTCTGTTACCAAATCAACTTCACCTCCTGTAGTTCAATAACCAAAATCATTATTTTAGGTGTCGTAGCTGACACACCCTTCTTTCTGCAGACATTTTTTAGTTATTATATTTTTTTAAATCGCCCCAATTTTGTGATTTATGATCTTGTCTCATTGCTGCAACTGCCCAACGGGCTCGGGAGAGGCGAAAGTCGAGTCATGCCTCCTTCGAAACATGACCCGCCTAACCGCGCTTCTTAACATCCGCCTGCTTAACCCGGAGGCCAGCTGCACCAATGTGTCGGAGGAAACACAGGTTCAAATGACGACCGAAGTCGGCCTGCAGATGCCCGGCCCGCCACAAGGGGTCGCTAGAGAGCAATGAGCCAAGTAAAGCCCCCCCGGACAAACCCTCCCTTAACCCAGACCATGCTGGGCCAATTGTGCGCCGCCCTATGGGACTCCGGGATCACGGCCGGTAATGACACATGGCTGTGACTCCTGAACACTGCGATGTAGTACCTTAGACCGCTGCGCCAGACTGTAATTCCGTTACCGTGGAATTGCCCAATTACAAAATGCAGATACTCAGAGTTACTGTTGACACTTGGAAAGAGTGCGTAGGATTTTAAGTACTTTTTGAGAAAGAGGTGAGGAGAGGACACAAGACATCAAAGAGACAATTGAGAAGAAGCCACACATGCCATCTAACACCCACATACAACCTCGTATCTCTTTACTGTGCAGCCTACGTTATTAACAGACTGATTGTAGTGACTTATTAGCAGGCACGATGGCAGCGGTTGTCAGGAAGCGCTCACGTAGAGTAATCGCTCACGTAGAGGAATCGCTCACGTGCTCTGTCTGCGAGATCTCCATCTGGCTCCAACCGCACCTGTCAGTTGAGATAATGTAACTGTTGTTACTGTGTGAATGAGTGTTTGCCATACAGTCATACCAGTGTGAGGTGGTGCGTTGAGGGCAGGAAGTGCCTGGGTGGTTAGGTTACCCATGAAAGATAACTTTCCATTTCCCTGAAACAGAAAGGTAATGTAAGAGAATCACTGTAACAAAAAGAGTACTCTTCCATGATGTTGTTGCCCAACCCTCAACTCTCCAACCATCCCTCTGCTCTCTCTCTCTCGCTGCTCTTCTTTCTCGCTGTCTTGCTGTCTCTGTTGTCTCTGTCTCTCTCTCTCTCTCTGCTGTCTCTCTTTCTCTCTCTCTCTCTCTCTCTCTCCTGTCTCTCTCGCGCTCTGCCTCGCTCTGCTGTCTCGAGAGGGGGGCTGGGGGGGTCTGTGCGTCCCACCTGTTCCACAACAATACACTTCCTAATGCAGAAAAGTGCAAATTCATGTTCATTACATCCACCCAAACAACCCAATACCTTTTGGTGCTGCTGTTCGATTGTTTCGTTTCTTCAAAGGTCAATTAGTGTCGTCCTCCTAGTGCTGTTTTTGAAAAGAGTGAAATTGAATCGTCAGCCAATTTCCTCTCGAGGCTTTTTTTGCTACACACGTCCCTTGCACGCGTGTGTTTGTGTTTGGGAAACTAGTTTTGCTCATCTATATTCATTCAATCTCTGTCCTCCCGGGCTTGTTTTTATGAGTCTACGTATTTGCAGTTACCTCCCTTGGAACATGAGATGGTGTGGGTCCCAAATTGCACTCTATTACTTATTTAGTGCAATACCTTTGCTTGGGGCCCATAAGGTTCGGGTCAAATGTAGTGCACTTTATAGGGAATAGGGTGCCATTTGGAAAGCTGAGATGGAGAAATATGCCAAAACCAAGGCGGCTGATTGTAAATAATTGATTTCCTTCTTGGAATTGCACCAATACTTTAGTAGTGTTTGAAATAAAGCAAATCAAATTGTATTGATCACGTACACATATTTAGCAGATGTCATTGCGAGGGTAGCAGTAGTATCTAACAATACACACATCTAAAAGTACAAGAATAGAATTAAAAAATATATACAGCCTTTGGAAAGTATTCAGACTCCTGGACTTTTTCCACATTTTGTTAGGTTACAGCCTTATTCTAAAATGGATTAAATCGTTTTTCACCTCATCAATCTACTCACAATACCCTATAATGACAAAGCAAAAGAAATGTTAGGAATTTAAAAACAACTCATATCACATAAGTATTCATACACATTACTCGGTACTTTGTTGAAGAACCTTTGGCAGCGACTATAGCCTTGTCTTCTTGGGTGTGATGCTCCAAGCTTGGCACACCTGTATTTGGAGAGTTTCTCCCATTTGTATTTTCAGGTCTCTCCAGAGATGTTCGATTGGGTTCAGGTCCGGGCTCTGGTCGGGCCACTCAAGGACATTCAGAGACTTGTCCCAAAGCCACTCCTGCATTGTCTTGGCTGTGTGCTTAGGGTTGTTGTCCTGTCCCAGTCTGACATCCTGAGCGCTCTGGAGCAGGTTTTCATCAAGGATCTCTCTGTACTTTGCTCTCTTCTTCTTTGCCGCTGAAAAACATCCCCACAGCATGATGCTGCCACCACCATGCTTCACCGTAGGGATGATGCCAGTTTCCTCCAGATGTGACGCTTGGCATTCAGGCCAATCTTGGTTTCATTGGACCAGAGAATCTTGTTTCTCATATTCTGAGAATCTTTAGGTGCCTTTTGGCAAAGTGGGCTGTCATGTGCCTTTTACTGAGGAGTGGCTTCCGTCTGGCAACTCTACCATAAAGGCCTGATTGGTGGAGTGCCACAGAGATGGTTGTCCTTCTGGAAGGTTCTCCCATCTCCACAGAGGAACTCTGGAGTTCTATCAGAGTGATCATTGGGTCTTTGGTCACCTCCCTGACCAAGGCCCTTCTCGCCTGATTGTTCAGTTTGGCCGGGCGGCCAGTTCCCTTTTAAGGATGATGGAGGCCACTGTTCTTGGGGACCTTAAATACTGCAGAAATGTATTGGTACCCTTACCCAAATCTGTGCCCCAACACAGTCCTGTCTCGAAGATCTACGGACAATTCCGTCAACCTCATGGCTTGGTTTTTGCTCTGACGTGCACTGTCAACTGTGGGACCTTATATAGACAGGTGTGTGCCTTTCCAAATCATGTCCAATCAATTGAATTTACCACATGTGGCCTCCAATCAAGTTGTAGAAACATCTCAAAGATGATCAATGGAAACAGGATCCACCTGAGCTCAATTTCAAGTCTCATAGCAACTGGTCTGAATACTTATGTAAATAAGGTATTTAAAAAAAAAAAGTTTTATTAAAGTGACCAGTGTTCCATGTCTATGTGTATAGGGTCGCAGCCTCTAAGGTGCATGGTAGAGTAACCGGGTGGTAGTCGGCTAGTGACAGTGACTATGTTCAGGGCAGGGTACTGGGTGGAGGCTGGCAAGTGATGGCTATTTAACAGTCTGATGGCCTTGAGATAGAAGCTGTTTTAAAGTCTCTCGGTCCCAGCTTTGTTTTGATGAACATGTGGTTGTTGTCCTTGATGATCTGGGGGGGGGGGGGGTGGCAGGCAGTGTTCCTTGATCTGATCTATAGGCTACGATGCGTAGTGACTGGCATTGCTAACCGAATATAATCTCAGCGACTTGTTCAAACAATAAACCAAGCAACATTGTAGCTTTATTAGAATCGAATATGTATTTAGTTTAGAACTAATAACTAGTGATTCCAGGCTGTTGTGAAATGGTGGAAATACTGAAACCATGCGTCGTTTCTTCATGACCGAAACATGACGTTCTATTTTTGAGTGAACACGCTAAAGCGGCATATCAAACTGTGATAATGTTGTAGGTTACACTATAAGAATATTTGCCAGGGCATATTATTTAATTTTTAAGTCTGATTATTTCACATGGAGATGTGGGAAGTTAAAAAGGCTAGCTAGCTTTCAAGATTTTTAGCCAGCTGGCTACTACTAGCAAGGGAGGGTCTTTCTTTTTCCCAACGCGGTTCAGCCAAAACCACGCCCCTTTTATTCAGAGAGGCGTTCTACAACGCTTTGAGCGCTCTCCGGGCCTACCAAGTCCGGAAGTGAATATCACGTACCGCGACATTTCAGCCACTGATTTAACAACAAAGGCTGACTGAATGATTAGCTAATAAATATTTGCGAAATCATGAATAATAAGCATATGCTTTTACTTGATAAATAGACTACTAATGATAATACAACACCTTCAAATACCGAGCTGGTAACGTTAAGTAGCCTAGGCTAACTTAGTTGACCTTCAATTGAGGGAATTCAGGTGAATTCTGAGACATTTTTACAACTCATTGAAACTCTGAAAATAAACACATGGGCAATTGTTACCAAACATGATGATAATAATAGGCCTAAATGACACGTTCCGTCCTTACCTTGGAAAGGCCACTGTCTCTGCCCTGGTCTCCTGCGAGTGAGACAACGCTAGCTAGCCAAAGGGAGCGTAGTAGAGCGCACCTCTGAATAACTGGGCTTGGTTTTTGGCTTAACTGCGTTGGGAAGAAAGACGCAGCAAGGGAAAGACGGGTCTTCAAACGAGAAGACGAAAATAAACTACCATCGCCCGCTTGTGAATGGGAGTCTAGGAAACGTGGACCGGCGAGGGTAGTATCATGTTACCAAGGGTATCTGTACTTTACTATTCATATGTTGGACTACTTTTACTTTTACTTCATTCCTAAAGAAAATGATGTCCTTTTTACTGCATACATTTTCCCCTGACACCCAAAAGTACTCGTTACATTTTGAATGCTTAGCAGAACAGTACGATGGTCCAATTCACACACTTATCAAGAGAACATCCCTGGTCATCTACTGGCTCTGATCTGGCGGACTCACTAAACACGCATGCTTCATTTGTAAATGATGTCTAAGTGTTGGAGTGTGCTCCTGGCTATCCGTACATTAAAATAACAAGAAAATGGTGCCGTCTGTTTTGCTTAATAAAGGAATTTGAAATGATTTATAGTTTTACTTTTGATACTTAATAGATTAAATCAGTAAATATACTTAAGGTATCTTTACTTAAGTATGACAATTGGGTACTTTTTCCACCGCTGGGATAGGCTATAACTGCTGGAGTCACATGCTGGGATAGGCTATCTACAGGGGGGTGGGATGGGCCAGTGTGGTCCAACTTCAAAGTTGCTCTGTGGGTTAACAATGGTTTTGGTTTACGGGGGCTGGTTGATGGAGTACAGTGCAGTGTATCAGGAGATCGCTCTCCCCTCTTTGAGGAAGCATGGTGGCAGCTGTTAAAACACAAGGCCACATGAGCCCCCCCTCCCTCCTCTCCTCCCTCCCACAGCTGGGTCTCTGTGGGACCACCCTCCCCACCCCACCACCCCAGCCGCCTTCTCACACAGACTCTCATTGTCAGAGCCCTTGCTGGGAAATCAGCTGGGAGATACTGAGAGGAACAATACACAGCCTCCAAAAAGAACACCATTTTAGCATTTCATTCAAAGCCCGATCTTTTTCCACATTCTGCTTGTCTAAAGTTCCCAGTCAGTCAGACAGTGCTCAGACAGGGTGAGTGTGTGTGTGTGTTGCCGATCTTTCACATGGAAGAAAGTGTTGCCCTTTCCACACGACCATACCGACTCAAACTGTACTTTACAGTGCTGTCTCTGATTTATCGTTGTTCTTTCAAGCATGGTTCCAGCAACTACGTTGGACAGATTATTTCACTTATAATTCACTGTATCACAATTCCAGTGGGTCAGAAGTTTACATACACTAAGTTGACTGTGCCTTTAAACAGCTTGGAAAATTCCAGAAAATGATGTCATGGCTTTAGAAGTCTCTGATAGGATAATTGACGTAATTTGAGTCAATTGGAGGTGTAGCTGTGGATGTATTGCAAAGCCTAACTTCAAACTCAGTGCTTCTTTGCTTGACATCATGGGAAAATCAAAAGAAATCAGCCAAGACCTCAGAAAAAGATTGTAGACCTCCACAAGTCTGGTTCATCCTTGGGAGCAATTTCCAAATGCCTGAAGGTACCACATTCATCTGTACAAACAATAGTACGCAAGTATAAACACCATGGGACCACGAAGCCGTCATACCGCTGAGGAAGGAGACGCGTTCTGTCTCCTAGAGATGAACGTACTTTGGTGCGAAAAGTGCAAATCAATCCCAGAAAAACAGCAAAGGACCTTGTGAAGATGCTGGAGGAAACAGGTACAACAGTATCTATATCCACAGTAAAATTAGTCCTATATTGACATAACCTGAAAGACCGCTCAGCAAGGAAGAAGCCACTGCTCCAAAACCACCATAAAAAAGCCAGACTACGGTTTGCAACTGCACATGGGGACAAAGATCGTACTTTTTTGAGAAATGTCCTCTGGTCTGATGAAATAAAAATAGTACTGTTTGGCCATAATGACCATCGTTATGTTTGGAGGAAAAAGGGGGAGGCTTGCAAGCCGAAGAACACCATCCCAACCGTGAAGCACAGGGGTGGCTGCATGATGTTGTGGGGGTGTTTTGCTGCAGGAGGGACTGGTGCACTTCACAAAATAGATGACATCATGAGGGAGGAGAATTATGTGGATATATTGAAGCAACATCTCAAGACATCAGGCAGGAAGATAAAGCTTGGTTGCAAATGGGTCTTCCAAATGGACAATGACTCCAAGCATGCTTCCAAAGTTGTGGCAAAATGGCTTAAGGACAACAAAGTCAAGGTATTGGAGTGGCCATCACAAAGCCCTGACCTCATTCCCATAGACAATTTGTGGGCAGAACTGAAAAAGCGTGTGTGCGAGCAAGGAGGCCTCGACAAACCTGATTCAGTTGCGTCAGCTCTGTCAGGAGGAATGGGGCAAAATTCACCCACCTTATTGTGGGAAGCTTGTGGAAGGCTACCCGGCGCATTTGACCGAAGTTAAACAATTTCAATGCTGCCAAATACTAATTGAGTGTATGTAAACTTCTGACCCACTGGGAATGTGATAAAATAAATTAAAGCTGAAATGAATCATTCTATTATTCTGACATTTCACATTCTTAAAATAAAGTGGTGATCCTAACTGACCTAACACAGGGATTTCTTACTAGGTAAAATGTATTTGGCTAAGGTGTATGTAAACTTCCGACTTCAACTGTAAATGAGGCCGGGTTGTAAGGCAGGGTGGGACCATGTCAGGTCACCAAGCAGGCTGTGGGTTGGGGTGGAGAGGGTTAATGCTTTTCTCTCTCTCAGTGGGTGAGATGGGCTTATGGGTTGCGTTTGCAGTCACTGACACTGATTGGAGTTCAACTCTGATACGGCAATCTCTCTCGGTCCCCCTCACACTCGTCCTCTCTCTCTCTCTCCCACTCGTATCCTCTTCTCTCTATCCCTTCAGATGTGGGTCAGATGGCTATTGACTGGCTGACCGGGAACTTCTACTTCGAGGACAACATGGACGATCGTATCTTTGTGTGCAACGCTGACGGCCAGACGTGTGTCACCCTGCTGGATCAGGAGCTCTACAACCCTAAAGGCATCGCCCTGGACCCCCTCATGGGGTGAGCACTACCCCACTAACAACCCCAGAGACCCCTGAAGTAGTGACCTCAGAAGGTCCTTTGTTTACTTCCCCCTGGTCCTTCTGGTCAGATGACCGAGCCCCTTAGTCAGTGAAAACACTTCCTCTTCTCTCTCACACACACACGCACACAACATGTGTATGATCACTTCATCCTGCTGACGGTGACACTTAAAAAGTTTGGTGTATCCTGTGTTCTTCCTTTTTTTTTCTCAGTTTTGAAAGGCATCTCCTGGTGAAGGATGTAGACGTCTCCGATATTAACCACAATTAACGCAGATGGCACTTTTTTTATGAGCTGCGTAGAGCAGCGTGATTGAGGTCAAATATACATTTAAGGAAGTACAGTCTGTTGGACTGCACAGTCATTCCTTTTCCTCTCATGGTTTCTCATGGTTTCTCCCCCCCCCCCCTCCCCCCTGCTCTCCTCACCCTCTCTCCCTACAGCAAGGTGTTCTTCACAGACTACGGTCAGACTCCCAAGGTGGAGCGCTGTGACATGGACGGTCAGAACCGGACCAAGCTGGTGGAAAGTAAGATCGTGTTCCCCCACGGTATCACCCTGGACCTGGTCAACCGGCTGGTCTACTGGGCCGATGCCTACCTGGACTACATAGAGGTGGTGGACTACGAGGGCCAGAACAGACACACCATCATACAGGGCCTGCTGGTGAGGTCATGAATGAGTCAAGGAAGATGATCCATTAAAACACACACACACAACCACCAACTCCGTCTGTTGTTCATTCTGTCAGATTGAGCATCTGTACGGGCTGACGGTGTTTGAGAACTACCTGTACGCCACCAACTCTGACGAGGGCAACCTGAACCACGCGAAGACCAGCGTGATCCGGGTCAACCGCTTCAACGCCTCTGACTTCACGGTGGTGACCCGAGTGGACCGCGGCGCCGCCCTGCACGTGTACCATCAGAGACGTCAACCCCCAGGTAGGTACACACCCACAAACCCCTTTTTATTTACCCAGATAGGCACTGAGGGTACGGGGCAATCATTGTCATGGATTGTGGTATGTAGTGCGGTCGGGCTTTTGTTCCAGCCCCCGCACGTGTTCCGCCAGAGACGCCGACCTCCATGTAGGTACACGGGCTAGCGTTGCAAAATTACGGTAACTTAAAAAACAATCCCGGGTTTTCCTGGTTGAAAGAGTCCAGAAGGGTTATCTAGTGTCACTTGTCTGTATCGATCGTCATAGTTGTTGCCATGCCGGTGCCTAGTACTGACCTCTGACCCCGCTCTCCCGTCCCCTGGTGCCCAGTGAGAGAGAAGAGTCATGCGTGTGCCCCGGACCAGTTTAAGAAGCCAGGAGGCTGCTCCGACATCTGTCTGCTGGGGAACAGCCACAAGACCCGGACCTGCCGCTGTCGCTCTGGATTCAGCCTGGGCAGCGACGGGAAGTCCTGCAAGAGTGAGTACTTCACATACATCAAGTTTTGAATTGCGTTCCGTACACAGAGAGTAGCGCAAAAAATCACAAGCATACAGCACAGAACTCCATACAGCACAGACCTGCACATTTATATTATAGGAATATGAGTTGAAATAAGTCTCTAGAACATCATTTTTTACAGTTACGTACTCTGGGCAGAAAATACCTTGTTTTGTTGCTCAGATCTTGTAACTAACCGTTCAGCGATATCCCCTCGTTGTCGACGTTCCCCTTGCAGAACCTGAACACGAGTTGTTCCTGGTGTACGGTAAGGGCCGCCCTGGCATCATCCGTGGCATGGACATGAATGCCAAGGTCCCCGACGAGTTCATGATCCCCATTGAGAACCTGATGAACCCCCGGGCGCTGGACTTCCACGCCGAGAGCGAGTTCATCTACTTCGCTGACGCCGTGAGTTACATCATCGGGCGGCAGAAGATTGACGGCACGGAGAGGGACACCATCCTGAAGGATGGTAAAGGACTGTCTGTTTGACTACCCTCATTTTTAACATGTCGTGCATTGCAACAGGACTCAGCTCCAACCTACTGCAGAATTGAATCGCAATGCATGTAGATTTGGGATGCAATATATATATATATTGAATCGTGACCAATGTGTCATGATAAAAATGATATCATGAGGTCACGAAAGCCCTAGTGGACAGTCACCCTCAATCTCTCTCCCTCCCTCTGTCCCTCTGTCCCTTCCCTCAGGCGTCCACACCGTGGAGGGGATAGCGGTAGACTGGATGGCAGGGAACCTGTACTGGACCGACGACGGGCCCGTGAAGACCATCAGTGTGGCCAGGCTGGAGAAGGCCTCTCAGACACGCAAGACCCTCATCGAGGGCAAGATGACCCACCCCCGCGCCATCGTAGTGGACCCCCAGCACGGGTCAGACCCCCCCCCCCCTCCTCCTTATGCTCCTTTGCTCCTGTACACATCTCACACAAAGACCTCACAGAATGAGAATATGTTGGGTCACTTTCCCCAAAACTAGGTTGGAGGATTCCTGGTTTCCTGCTTATTTGCTCCTGCTTCCGGGAATCTTCCAACAATCATTTCCGGAAACCCTCGGAATTTTGGGCAATTAGCTGGAATTTTTCGCCCTTTTTAGTATGGATTTAACATTGTGTTATGGTTGTAGGTGGATGTACTGGACAGACTGGGAGGAGGACCCCAAGAAGAGTAACCGAGGGAAGATCAAGAAGGCGTGGATGGACGGCTCTCACGACCAGGTCCTGCTGACCAGTAAGACAGTGCTGTGGCCCAACGGCCTGAGTCTGGACATCCCGCAGGGCATCCTGTACTGGGTGGACGCGTACTACGACCGCATCGAGATGGTTTACCTCAACACCACCGAGCGCAAGGTCAGTTCGCCTGGTCAGCAAGCCTCGACCCAAATGCTGGTGATCGTCGATCTGGTTGTCGCACGTGTGAAATCTCCCCACTGGAGAGCAGGGCTCAGTCGTCACATCCACCCTTCCCACTGTTTCTCACACCTGCTTGTATCCCCCTCTGATTGCCAAACTCTCTAAATTAAGTGTGGTTTTAATGTTTAAAAAAAAAAATGGTTCTATGGTTTTCATCCTCACCATGACCCACCCACGTGCAATGATCCTCTTCTCTCTTTCTGATTGGTCAGATGGTGTACGAGGGAAACGAATTAAACCACGCCTTCGGCCTGTGTCACTACAAGCAGTACCTGTTCTGGAACGAGTACCGCGGCGGCAGCATCTTCAAACTCGATATCTCCACCAGCACCGTCACGCTGCTCCGCAACGAACGCCCCCCCCTCTTCGAGATCCGTGTTTACGACGCTCACCAGCAGCAAGGTAACTTTACCGGTGACACCTGGTGGGTAAACACCACAGTCAAAGGGGAACACGTTTAACACATGCCAAAACTTTTTATGCCGCAAAAACATAGAATAAAATGTTATATCGATGATTTAGCTAGTCTAGATATGAATTAATGACTACTTTAATGTCCCATAGGCAAATTTGCTTGGTAACAACGCTAACGATCCCGTCTGCCTGTCTTCTGTCTGTTCCCATAGGGACCAACCTGTGTCGCGTGAAAAACGGTGGCTGCAGCAGTCTGTGTCTGGCTATCCCTGACGGCAGGTCCTGCGGCTGTGCCGACGACCAGATACTGGGCGACGACAATGTCACCTGTAAAGGTATGCATTGGGACGCTCTCCGGAGGGTCTCAGAGTAGTGTCAGGGATTTCTGTACGTTGAACTGGGACGCCATGTCCATGTTTCAAGCTGGTGTGTCGAGAAGCGAAGCTTCACAGACCTGCTTTCTTCAGCTGGGTTTGTTGTAGAGACTGGGAAAGCCGTTGCTTTGCTACGTTATCTGTAACAGTCCCCTCTCCCCCCCCCCCAGCCAACCCCACCTACATCCCTCCTCCTCAGTGTCAGCTCGGGGAGTTCTCCTGTAACAACAACCGCTGCATCCAGGAGCGATGGAAGTGTGACGGGGACAACGACTGTCTGGACAACAGCGACGAGGCGCCCGAGCTCTGCCGTGAGTCGTGTCACGCCGCCGCCGCCGCCGGGTTTACTGAGCAACGAGCACACGCGCGACAACAAGTCACACACAGACACACACACACACACACACACAGTTGAGAATCATCAAATCAAATTTATTTATTTATTTATTTTTTTTTAAATTTTTTTTTTAGAATCATGTGCTGTGCATTAGCAGCAACAGAGGATGAACTTTACCAATCCAAGCTCTAATACCTGCTCTTCCTTGAGCCATGCAGTGTTAACCATCAATTTAGTGTCAAATAGGTCCGTAGTTTCTCCGTGCGACAATAACCTCTGTCTATGGTTCCTATGTTTGGCTGGAAACCAAGTTGGCCCACTTCTAATTCTATTGATCTCACGTTCAAATTCGACTGTCGCGAATCGTACGTTTCTTCTCTCTCCCACACAGACCAGCACACGTGTCCATCGGACCGGTTCAAGTGTCAGAACAACCGCTGTATCCCGCTGCGCTGGCTCTGTGACGGGGACAACGACTGTGGCACCTATGAGGATGAGTCTAATACTACCTGCTCAGGTACACACACACACACACACCCATATATTATTATTATTATTATATTATTACTATACACAAGCGCATGCATTCAATCATGCATGTGGACTCGTACACACGCTCTCCCCATCTGTAATGCTGTTATCCCCCACCCCTCTCCAGCTCGTACGTGCCCGCCCAACCAGTATGCGTGTGCCAGTGGGCGCTGCATCCCCACTTCCTGGACATGTGACCTGGATGATGACTGCGGGGACCGTTCTGATGAGCCGGCCTCCTGTGGTGGGGACTTCTGGCATCACACATCACCTCTGTAGCGTTCTAGATTTTTCTAGAGTAGTTTAACGTTTGAAACTCAACTCACCTAAACCTGAAGCCTGGTCAGCAGATGTAGTTCTGCTTTTTAGCCAAGCAAGAGTTTGGTTAGTTGGACGGTTTGGGGTTTTAGACTCTCGCACGGCTTAGTTTGAAGTTGGCCAAGAGAGGTCTGTTTGTGGCACATGATGGTGTTTCTAGGATGTCATTTTTGGTTTCCTCTCGCCTCTCCTTCTCCCCCAGCCTACCCCACCTGCTTCCCCCTCACCCAGTTCACCTGTGCCAACGGCCGCTGCATCAACGTCAACTGGCGCTGTGACAACGGTGAGCGTACATCTCCTTTTTAAGCATTCGTAAGCATTTGCAACCTGTATAATGTATTCATTCTTAAAAGTCTAGGCTGACATATGGAATTGTTTTAATATGGTCAACCTATGGATCGTTTTAGCTAAAACTTCCCATCATACTTCCTTAACTTCTTTTACAACCGGTTACCTTCAGACAAGTCCCGTGACACTTGTGGGGTCACCTTTTAGTTTGTAGCCCAAACGTTTCGGACGCTACAAACAGAAGTTGGCGCATCGACGGTACCGACTTCAGACGAGCCATAGAGCAAAATGGAGACATTTGTGAGAGCATCCCCTTTTCAATAGAGGGGGGGGGGGTCATAATAGTTTTGTAGGTCAAGCCGTTTGGATGCGACAGACGTTTTGGAGAGAAGACTCATATTTGGGGTGTCTGGGGGTCTGACAGACACCGCTCCAGCTCTGCCACCTTTCACCGCAGATGTGGAAGTGCGACATCGGCTGATGTGGAGGATATAACAACATAACCTGACTTGTTAATCGACTCTAGGGGGTTAAGCATTTACAAGCATTTATAATGGCTTATTCATGGAAGTTAGTAATAAATGTTACCTGTGTGTCTCTGTGCGTCTCTGCGTGTGTGTGTGTGTGTGTGTGTGTGCGCGCGCGCCTGCCCTTTCCGCCTGTGTCTTTCTCTCTCTCTCTCTCTCTCCCTCTGTCTCTCTCTCTCTCTCCTCTCTCTCGCTGTCTCTCTCTCTCTCTCTCGCTGTCTCTGTCTCTCCCTCCCTCCCTCCCTCTCTCTCTCTCTGTGTGTTCAGACAACGACTGCGGGGACAACAGCGACGAGGCAGGCTGCAGCCACTCCTGCTCCAGTGTCCAGTTCAAGTGTAACAGCGGCCGCTGCATCCCGGAGTACTGGACCTGTGACGGGGACAACGACTGTGGAGACTACAGCGACGAGACTCACGCCAACTGTACCAACCAGGGTGAGTTCTGGTGCCGGTGCCGCCGCTGTGCTCTTGAGCAAGCCACTTGACCCCTGAACTGGCCCAGAGGCGCTGCACTGTGGCTGACCCTGGCTTCCAACTCCTAGTATAGTTATTCTACAGTACCACCCCAACGCATGTTATAGATCATCTCCTTTCCTTCTTCATTGAGCACCTGGCAGGAGAGGGACATGGTGCTCATAGTGTTTGCGTGAGTCTAGCAGTCTGCATCGCAAACTTCTATTGTTCTTCACGCGAAGGAGAGTCTACAGTTTATTGGTCCTCAGTTCCCATATTTGTCCTCTTTTTTTAATACACTGGTATATTTATCGCCACACGAAATGCCTGTATCCTATCTCGGGCTGTGTACGTGTTGTCGTTTTGGAGTGTGTCGAATGTTGACCGGCTGATCCGACGTGTTCGCTGCTCTCAGGGATGTGGTTATGCTCTGCGGTGAGCTGCAAAACATGAACAATGCCGCCCTTCGGTAAGGCTTGCTGAAGTTGTGTGGTTATTTCAGTGACGGCTGGTCACATCGCCCTTCACTTTAAATGATGGGGGAAAAGAGGGAGGTCGGGTGAAATGCCTGCTGCTCTTACTCTAGCCAACGTTTTAGTCAGGGGTGTTGGGGGGGGGGGGGGGGGACTAGTCTCTCTGGTGAGGCGTTGAGGGGCATGGTAATGACTTGGTAATGGCTGTGTGGCTTTGGCAGAGATCAGAGGAGGCCAGGCAGAGCGAAAGAGGGGCTTTGGAAGCTCTTTCTCTCTCTCGCCCTAGACTCTCTCTCTCTCTCTCCCTAAACTCTCTTTCTCTCCTTAGACTCTCTTTCTCTCCCTAGACTCTCTTTCTCTCCCTAGACTCCCTTTCTCTCCTTAGACTCTCTTTCTCTCTCTAGACTCTCTTTCTCTCCCTAGACTCTCTTTCTCTCCCTAGACTCTCTTTCTCTCCCTAGACTCTCTTTCTCTCCCTAGACTCTCTTTCTCTCCCTAGACTCCCTTTCTCTCCCTAGACTCTCTTTCTCTCTCTAGACTCTCTTTCTCTCCCTAGACTCTCTTTCTCTCCTTAGACTCTCTTTCTCTCCCTAGACTCTCTTTCTCTGCCTAGACTCTCTTTCTCTCCCTAGACTCCCTTTCTCTCCCTAGACTCTCTTTCTCTCCCTAGACTCTCTTTCTCTCCCTAGACTCTCTTTCTCTCCCAATACTCCCTTTCTCTCCCTAGACTCTCTTTCTCTCCCTAAACTCTCTTTCTCTCCCTAGACTCTCTTTCTCTCCCTAGACTCTCTTTCTCTCCCTAGACTCTCTTTCTCTCCCTAGACTCTCTTTCTCTCCCTAGACTCTCTTTCTCTCCCTAGACTCTCTTTCTCTCCCTAGACTCCCTTTCTCTCCCTAGACTCTCTTTCTCTCCCTAGACTCTCTTTCTCTCCCTAGACTCTCTTTCTCTCCCTAGACTCTCTTTCTCTCCCTAGACTCTCTTTCTCTCCTTAGACTCTCTTTCTCTCCCTAGACTCTCTCTCTCTCTCTCTCCCTAGACTCTCTCTCTCTCCCTAGACTCTCTTTCTCTCCCTAGACTCTCTTTCTCTCCCTAGACTCTCTTTCTCTCCCTAGACTCCCTTTCTCTCCCTAGACTCTCTTTCTCTCCCTAGACTCTCTTTCTCTCCCTAGACTCTCTTTCTCTCCCTAGACTCTCTTTCTCTCCCTAGACTCTCTTTCTCTCCCTAGACTCTCTTTCTCTCCCTAGACTCTCTTTCTCTCCCTAGACTCCCTTTCTCTCCCTAGACTCCCTTTCTCTCCCTAGACTCTCTTTCTCTCCCTAGACTCTCTTTCTCTCCCTAGACTCTCTTTCTCTCCCTAGACTCTCTCTCTCTCTCTCTCTCCCTAGACTCTCTTTCTCTCCCTAGACTCTCTTTCTCTCCCTAGACTCTCTTTCTCTCCCTAGACTCTCTTTCTCTCCCTAGACTCTCTTTCTCTCCCTAGACTCTCTTTCTCTCCCTAGACTCCCTTTCTCTCCCTAGACTCCCTTTCTCTCCCTAGACTCTCTTTCTCTCCCTAGACTCTCTTTCTCTCCCTAGACTCTCTTTCTCTCCCTAGACTCTCTTTCTCTCTCTGTCTCTCTGCTTTTTCTTCAGCTCTCAGTTTGGTTTTGAGAGAGGAGTTAATTGCTTAGAAGTGAGTGACAGGGGAGAGGTGTGTGTGTGTGTGTGTGTGTGTGTGTGTGTGTGTGTGTGTGTGTGTGTGTGTGTGTGTGTGTGTGTGTGTGTGTGTGTGTGTGTGTGTGTGTGTGTGTGTGTGTGTGTGTGTGTGTGTGTGTGTGTGTGTGTGTGTGTGCGTGCGCCAAACCCTCTGGAAGTCATTAGTTTGAGAAGAAAAGCAATACTGTTGCCTTCCCCTCCCTCTCTCTCTCTCACATATTGTATTCCACTTAGAAAGTCCTGGGCCGGTTCCTTATGCCAACTGCTGATTCCTCCATGCCAACTCTTGCCATGAAGGGATGTCATTATTCCACTTCCTTAATGACGCCCTTAACATCAGGCGACGATGGCCGTGGGAACAGAACAGAACTGCTTTGTCATGGTTTGTTCACGACCGAGGCCCACCTGGAGCCTGAACCCATTCTGACCCTGCAGACCTACCCTGTCGACGGCGAACTGGGTTGAGATATTGGACGCGTTTTTACGCCGGTTTCCCCGTCTCCGCTATCGAATGGAGCTGTCCGTCTCTCTTCGCTTGTCGCTCGCCATACTCTCTACCCCCCTCTGCTGTCGGCTAACTCTGCTCTCTCTCTCTCTCTTCCTGTGTCTCCCTAGCAACGCGTCCTCCCGGGGGTTGCCACGTGGATGAGTTCCAGTGTCGCATGGACGGCCTGTGCATCCCCATGCGCTGGCGCTGCGACGGGGACACCGACTGCATGGACCTGAGTGACGAGAGCGACTGTGAGGGCGTGACGCACATGTGTGACCCAGCCGTCAAGTTCAGCTGCAGGAACTCCGGTGAGTTTGCGTTGGCCGTTTCAGCCGTCAAGAGAAATGGGCTAACCGCTCTCTCTTCCTGTCTCTTCCTCCAATGCTATTGGCTAACTGAGTCGGTGGCCTTTTTTGTTGTTGTTTGTTAATGGTTTTAATCAGACCAGTTAGTGAGGGTTCAGGAAGTCTGTGGTAGGGCAGGCTGTGGTGTGTGCGTGTGTCAGTTTTTTTTTCTGACCTCATCAGATTAGTCGGTGAGAAGTCCTGGTGTCCTCTTGCCCTACATCCTCTAGATGCCATTATAGTAACATCCATGTCTCAGAGCAAGTATTCTCCATGTAGTCATTGCAGCAGTGTCTGAGCGGTTTGGACACACACTGTCAAACACACTGTATCACTTTAAGAGAGCTTGTTATCCCAAGGGGCTTGTTGTGACAGAACATCACAACAAGCTGCTCTCTGGGAACGAGGATGCCTTTTACCCACGGTGACCCCTTGGTGCTCCGGGGATTAAGATGTCTGGATTAACACGGCCAGAATTACTCTCGTTCTTATGATTGATTTCCCAGCAGCCGTCACAAGAAAGGCAACCATGTTTTTTTCCCCCCCAGAGTTCAGCACGTCATTGCCGTCATCACAATCTCTGTTTCTCTATTCAGAGTTGAGCTTGTCCCCTTGTGACTTCTGACCTGTACCCTTTTGACCTGTCCCCAGCTCGTTGTATCAGCAAGGCCTGGGTGTGTGACGGGGACAGTGACTGTGAGGACAACTCGGACGAGGACAACTGCGAGGCTTTGGTGTGTAAGCTGTCCCACCACGTCTGTGTCACCAACGACTCGATCTGTCTGCCCGTCGAGAAGCTGTGTGACGGCACTGACGACTGTCCCGACGGCTCTGACGAGAAACTCTGTGGTAAGAGCACCGCGGGCGCACACTTTCAAACACACACACACACACACTCGCTCACTCTCCCTACCCATAGCTACACCACCTTGGTCAAGGTAGGAATTGCCTCAAACCACACATCTCTATGATTTCTCCTCTCCTCTTCTCTCTACTCGCCACTCTCCACAGACCTGTGCTCCATAGACAACGGCGGCTGCAGCCACAACTGCTCCATCATCCCTGGGGAGGGCTTCATGTGTTCCTGCCCCCTGGGCATGGAGCTGGGCGCCGACAACAAGACCTGCCACATCATGAACCTCTGCGCCAAGCACCTCAAGTGCAGCCAGAAGTGTGAGCAAGAGAAGAGCAGCGTCAAGTGTTCCTGCTACGAGGGCTGGGAGCTGGAGACCGATATGGAGAGCTGCAAGAGCACTGGTGAGCAGAGGAGAGGGTGAAATGTTAGAGAGAGGGGAGAAGGTAGTAGAGAGGTAGAAAATGGATATATAATCTTGTTGGACATCCGATGAAAACCGTGGTTGTTTGTGTGAGTTATGGCGTTTTGTAAATATTGAACTTTGGGTATATCTACCATAAGAACGGAGACCACGATTAAGACCATGTGACCAAACAAGGACAATCTCCAGGGCCCCTATATGATCCCTTCCATATCCCATATTTCTCTACCCCCCCCCCCAGACCCCTTCAAGCCGTTCATCATCTTCTCCAACCGCCATGAGATCCGTCGTATTGACCTCCACAAGGGAGAGTTCAGCGTGCTGGTGCCTAACCTGAGGAACACCATCGCTCTGGACTTCCACCTCAGCCAGAACACCCTCTACTGGACCGACGTGGTGGAGGACAAGATCTACCGCGGGAAACTGTCCGAGAACGGAGGTGAGGGGGGAGCGTCTCCGTTTATTCAACTTATTACACTCATTTGGCTCTTTTTTCCCCCAGCTGGTGTTAGCAATTGCTTCGTGTAGAAACTGCCGCGCAGGTATTTTCCAGCCCTAAACGCCAGGTTTGGCAATTGACCAGTTAGTTATGACATTAATTTTGACAGTGGAAACTCTGCTTACCCAGCCGTGACGCACACTGCCCATATGAACATGGAACAAGAGTAGCCTATTGTGCATTTTGTACTTCCTATTTCGAAACATTAAAAAAACTGATGTTTTTTTTCCCCCACGTTTCATTTTATTGTATTAAAAACCAAGCATGGCCTCCCCTCCTCAATTAAGGCCCTTCTCTTGTCTGCCCAATGTATTCGTTAAAGTAGTCTAGACTGTCAATTAAAGGGATTGGCTCCTGAGACCGCTTGGCAATAACTCTAAATCGCCAAAGCTTTATTAAAATATCACGTTTTGAGAGGAGTAAAACAGTGAGCCGACATTCCCTTTAACTACAGTATGCATTGTAGGCAGGCCCACATTTATTTTAGCCGTGCAGGTCCTGTTTTGGAAGTGCCTGAAGGACCCCCTTCCGTGATGTTGGCTACGTGTCCATGGCCCGTCATGAAGCGAGAGACGAGAACCTCGTGAATACCGGTGAACCTCGTATTCAGAGGTTATCCGTCAGCATGTAGGAATTGCTTGTTTTCTGTTTCATAGGTTCAAAACCCAAGCCCTCCCTTAAGCCTACTGTATCGAAGGCTGGTTCAACGGCAATTTTTCTCCCCTGGGGATTTTATGGTGTCATTTACATTTTACATTTATTTATTGTTGTTTTAAAAATAAATAAAGATTCCTTGTTTTTCGTTGAATTGTGTTAGAATGATTCACCTTCCTAGTTTTGTGGCAACAACGTCCGTAGAGCGCGAGGTTCAACTCTGTGGACGTGTGAATGCAATCTGATCTGTGAAATAGTTTCCCGATTTATGTTCAGAAAACATAGGCCTATTGGGGAGCAGTATCACGATGAGCGGACGTTCTCCCTTTCTCTTTACGTTGGATCTTTGTCCAGCTCCTGAGAAACATGTGGATGTGCCTATAACCCTCCATAATCTGCGTTCATTGAATACTATGTACCCACAGGGAGAAATGATAGGGGTGACACAGCCTATTTTAAAACAAGAATTTGATTAGAATTATTTGTTCTCTTTTTAAGGCCTCATCAATAATGTCTTTAATCTTGCTTATTGTTTGGCATGTCCGTGCTCAGCCATATTTACATTAGGCCTAGCTTCTATGTCCGTGTGAATGCTATTGAAGCCGTGCAATTACTGAAACACATTTGCAGTCCACGTTGTTCTAAGTTAACCTATTTAATAAAGATGGGATAGTCGACATGTTTGTTTCTGTAAGCTGTTTAACAAAGTATGACGGACTAACATTGGAATTGGAGTTGATTCCCAGGCAATACATAAAATAGTGTAAATGCACAACCTTGACGCAACCACATATTTTGCCGTGGAGCACATTCTAACGGGCCAAGCCTCGACACACCCAGGACGTGTTTACTCATCAAAACCCAGCCCTTCCACGCCAATGCCTGCAAGGGCGCCGATTGAATTGTAATAGTGAAAACATTTAGAACCTAAATCACTACCGCCTGAGGTTTACGGTTGGGTTTGTTAAAATAGAGCCCATGACGTGACAGTCAATACAAACTGAAATCCAAATATCAATGGATCAGGGGACAACAGCAAAAAAAAAGAATGGGATCTTAAAGACATGCTGTGACGATGACTGCTGTCACACAGAGACCAGGATGGTGGCAGGAGATCTTTCTGGAAAACCCATCACTAATGTGTCGAAAGGTCTGCTTGGTCTTGCGTCAGCCAACATAGAAATGGCTTCGAATTAGAAAGCGTCTGGAAATTGAGTAGAAAGGACTGTGTTTTTTCCTCTTTAGTCTGAGGACAAACAGAAATGAGTTACAAAGTTTGCACTTTCTCTGAATGTACTTCCCCCGTACAACAGTGTTGTCTCAGGGTAGCCTCGCCTGTCAAATCTAGTCAAGATGTATATTAATGTCCCCAGCATAAATCCCCCAGACAGGTCACAGCTGGCCCGTGTTCTCCCCCCAATGTCCCAACCTCAGACCCCTACCACCCCACCCCCCAACCCCAGGTCTGTTGGCCAATCAAGGGTGTGTTCCCAGAATCCAACAGAAGAAATCCAGACACACACACACACACACACACACACACACACACACAGAGAACGACGGAAGGCTTTGTCTCTTCAAATTTGTCTCACCACTCCTTTGCGTGACTGCAGCCACCCTGGGGCAGAGCAACAGACACACATACTGTGTTGTAGCGTAGGAACCAGCGTATTCCATTAGTCCCTGTTCCCAGGCCCCCTCCCACGCCTCTAACCCTCTTAAAAACAACCCTCCCTCCACCATAAATCAGCTTCTGCTGATTTAAGATCTTTCCGTGTTTAGTTGTAGGGCCGGGACAAAAGCAGGATCGCCATAGTATCGTGGCAAAGGGAACAAATGAACGGATTTAACTTCTTTAGGAAAACGGCCATAATGTTGGAAACAAACATCATGTTGTCATCCGGAGTCACATTTGTTTTCCAAGTCATAGAGCACAATATTTTCCCAAACAGCAGGTTTTTTCTTTTTAAAGGACCAAAGAGTTTGCGATGCTTCGTGTTTTCATTATTGCCATGGAAAAAAAACATTGCTACGCTGGTTTCGCCACAGGGTCAAACATGCCAACAACAACAACAACAACAAGTTTCCTCCCTACACACACAGACACACACATACACAGCCTCCCCACCCTCCCCAGGCAAAGCCAACTGTGGTTCCAGCAGTATAACAACAACCAAGCTGTGAAGAGGCCCTCTCCCTCTCATGCTGTAATCTAATGACTGTTGGAAGGCCATGTGAAGGACTCCACAGAATCATCAGCTGTCCACCATTACTGCGTTGCTTTGCCAGGTTTTTCCGGGAACTGTGTGTGTCTGTGCGCGCGCACAAGTGGGTTTTTTTTCTCAAAAGTTTCCCAGAAGTCACCACCTTCGTTCTGCCATTGTTAGCAAATTGTTGCTCGAAATCCCACAGTGGTAAGCAGTGCCATGCCACTGACCTGATTCAGGTTCCACAGAGAAGGAATTCCAAACAGTCCGCTCAGTTTGTCAGCGGTTTGTTACAGCGAAGCCGGTGCGCTGCTGGATAGAGTTAGTCTGTAGCTGCTGTCCTTTGCCATGAGCTAGACAGACATGTTGTATTACGCCAGCAAATATTGCCCCGTTTTGCAAAAAAAACATTTTAATACGGCCTGGTCCACTGTGTCCCATTTCTGTCACGTCCATTATAAGAGAGGAGTTTGACCTATCGGATCAGGTTATTTTCTTCCATTTCCGTCTTACAATTTTTTTGTCTGTGTGTTGAGGTCAGTGATGGGAGTGTCAAACAAATCTAGAGTTTCCCAAATGCAAGGCCTTAACCCAGCCATCTCCCATCCCTCTCCTCTCCCGACCCCTGTCCTCCTCCCAGCTCTGACCACCTTCGAGGTGGTGATCCAGTACGGCCTGGCCACTCCAGAGGGTCTGGCTGTGGACTGGATAGCAGGGAACATCTACTGGGTGGAGAGTAACCTGGACCAGATCGAGGTGGCCAAGCTGGACGGAACCATGAGGACCACTCTGCTGGCTGGAGAGGTGGAGCACCCCCGGGCCATCGCCCTGGACCCCCGAGACGGGTGAGAATGAAACCATTGAACCACCACGGTGACCGATACCATACCACAGATACTATAGAACTGGAAATAGTAGATCAAATACAAGCAATGGTACCCTTAAATAACTTCTGTATATAACTGTAAAATATATATATATATAGATAGTCCCCCTTCACATATTCAGACTCTGTGTGAATGACTACCGCTGAATATTCATGAATGTGTCTCCCTCTCCCTTTTTTGTTCTCGTTGTCTTCCTCTGTTGTCAGTATTCTGTTCTGGACGGACTGGGATGCCAGTCTGCCCAGGATCGAGGCAGCATCCATGAGCGGTGAGGCCAGGAGGACCATCCACAGAGAGACTGGCAGCGGTGGCTGGCCCAACGGACTGACTGTGGACTACATGGAGAGACGCATTGTATGGATCGACGCCAGGTACTGTTGCTCTCCTTACCGCACACACACACACACACACACACACACACACACACACACACTCACCCATGCGCACTCTCCCCAGGTCTGATGCCATCTACTCTGCTCTGTATGACGGCTCTGGTCTGATCGAGGTGCTGAGGGGTCATGAGTACCTGTCCCACCCCTTTGCGGTCACCATGTACGGAGGAGAGGTGTACTGGACAGACTGGAGGACCAACACCCTGGCCAAGGCCAACAAGTGGACCGGCAACAACGTAACCGTGGTCCAACGCACCAACACACAACCCTTCGACCTGCAGGTGTACCATCCCTCCAGACAGCCCCAAGGTAGGTGGCACGCACACAAATCATCAACGCGGAAACAAACAAACCACCCCACACTTCCCAGCTGTCTCTCACTGCTAACTGGACAGTGACACACCAAAGGGCAGGACTGCAGAGAGGTTACACTCCAGACCTCCTGAACCCAAACAGACCAATCCTCTGGGACGCCTAACCGTCACTACTGTGTGATGCGTTGCCTCCATGTTCTACGAGACGTAGCGTAGTTTCTAACACCTTGTAGACACACACACACACACACACACACACACTGTGGATCATAAAGGCCCCCCACTGCAGTATTTGGCCTTTCAGACTGGACTTACAGGCTCTTACTCTGAGATGCTTTCTGGATACGGGCCCTGATCTGAGGCTAAGGAATACAGAGCTGAGGTCTCACTGGCCAGTTGATTGACAGCTTCCCCCAGTCCCTCTGACACCGATGGGGAAACAAACCATGCCTGACGATGTCTGACTCGATCCCTATCCGTGTCTCGCTCTGTCCTCTGCTCCCTCTAATACTCGATCCCTATCTGCCGACCGCTCCCTTCACTCAGTCTCCAGCGCGATGCTCTGTGATGGAAGTGTTTTAGTAATTGAATCAAATAATAGCTTTATTTTTATATTTTATATTTCTCTCTCGTTACATTTGCCTTGGTCGAAATTGAATAAGAATCGAGTCGATGGAACATGGTCACAGTGGACCCAGATCTCTTTCATTTAAACATGTCTTGGTCCTCTCTCTCCCTCAGCTCCTAACCCTTGTGCCACCTCTGATGAGCAGAGCCCCTGTTCTCACCTGTGTTTGATCAACTTCAACCAGACGTTCTCCTGTGCCTGTCCTCACCTCATGAAGCTCCAGGCTGACAAACGCACCTGCAAAGGTAGGAACACACACACACACACACACACTCTCTCAGAGGGCTGAACGGTGACCAATAGGTCGACATTTACTGTAATTTAGAAACACCCAATCGGACGACTGTCGTACTAATGAGAATAGCTTGTTTTTTAGTTCAGCCGCTCTTGGATATGATCAAATACTGCCTTTTTGTAGTTTCTGGATCGTAACCATTCCCCTGTACCCCCCCCCCCCCCCCCCGCCTGTCTCTTCCATTCTCTCTCCAGAGTCTCGCCAGTTCCTGCTGTATGCCCGTCAGATAGAGATCAGGGGAGTGGACATAGACAACCCCTACTATAACTACATCATCTCCTTCACGGTGCCAGACATAGACAACGTGACCGTGGTGGACTATGATGCCGTGGAGCACCGGATCTACTGGTCAGACGTGCGAACCCAGACCATCA
Organism: Oncorhynchus clarkii lewisi; assembly: GCF_045791955.1. Lineage (NCBI taxonomy): Eukaryota > Metazoa > Chordata > Actinopteri > Salmoniformes > Salmonidae > Oncorhynchus > Oncorhynchus clarkii. Next base: position 39,590,642 of record NC_092162.1, on the reverse strand, counting down.
AGAGAGCTTTCATCAACGGCACCGGAGTGGAGACCGTGGTGTCTGCTGGTAGGATGACCGCTCTTTCAAATACTCTAATACTAATTTGTTTATTGAATCTATAGGTAACTGCCAAAATAAAGGAAACACCAACAGTGTCTTAATAGGGCGTTGGGGCACCACGAGCCAGAACAGCTTCGATGCGCTTTGGCGTTGATTCTACAAGTGTCTGGAACTCTATTGGAGGGATGCGATACCATTCTTACACAAGAAATTCCATCACTTGGTGTTTTGTTGATGGGGGTGGAAAACACTGTCTCAGGCGCCACTCCAGAATCTCACATAAGTGTTCAATTGGGTTGAGATCTGGTTGACTGAGACCACACACACACACACACACACACACACACACACACACACACACACACACACACACTGAGATCTCTTCTTCTAGCCATGGTAGCCAAAATAATGGGCGGCTGGGCATTTTTATCCACGACCCTAAGCATGATGGGATGTTAACTGCTTAATTAACTCAGGAACCACACCTGCTTTCAATATACTTTGTATCCATCTCAAGTGTTTCCTTCATGTTGGCAGTTAGTTGCCTGTCGTTAGTGGTTTAGTTAAATTTGCCTGTATTGTGTGTTTTTTTTTCAGACCTGCCCAACGCCCATGGTCTGGCAGTAGACTGGGTGTCTAGGAACCTGTTCTGGACCAGCTATGATGCCAATAAGAAGCAGATCAACGTGGCCAGACTGGACGGATCCTTTAAAAACGCTATTATCCAGGGCCTTGACAAACCCCACTGTCTGGTCCTGCACCCTATCCTGGGGTGAGTACACACACACACACACACACACACACTGGAGTAGGAATGGAGTTTTCGAATAACACGACGACAGCAAAAGAACGTTGATGTTGTCACGGTGATTTCAGTGACCGTCAAACCAAGCTTAACGTGTAACAGCGGGTCATGTGTTTGTCCTTCTAACAGAAAGATGTACTGGACTGATGGGGACAACATCAGTATGGCCAACATGGATGGCAGCAACCGTACCATGCTCTTCACCAATCAAAAGGGCCCTGTGGGTGAGTGGGGGAACACTAACACTCTAGTGTACAACAATGCTGAGCAAGTGGGGAAAAGTGAGAGTCAGTGTGAGTGCGTGCTTGAGTGTGTGAGTATTGTTTCTCCGTACCATGTCAGGTTTTTCCCCCGCCCTATTCAGAGAAAGGAGTCATTGAAGTCGCTTGCATTGTTTACCGTAAGTCAATGTGGCAGTACCGTGTTTGACCACTAGATGCCGCTGCTCCTGCTATATCACGCCTCACTACTTTATCCATTTTGCTGGTCTCCTGTGCTTTATTAAATAGATCACCACATTTCCTTCACAATTTTGTGTCGACAACCAATAGATTTAGCTCATCGTGAAAATAAATTGGGTAATAAACCCTCACAATTCAAGTCCTCCGTGAAAACAATTCAGTTTGTCAGTTTCTCTTGCGCTTAATCTGTGTCCCAAGAAACGACCCCGTTGTGTATGGTTTGTTCCTTTCAGGAAAGTTCTGGATTAGTTACTGTTAGGCCTTTCCTGATGAACAAGCAAACCATTAGGCTGCATCCGTTTGAATGGTTTCAGTGTTATGTTCTTCAATGGTGAAAAGTACCTGTTTCCAACTACAGACAACCTTTTGGAGCAGTCAGAGAATGTGGGTGTAGTTATATGTCCCCTTTCTGTCCCTGCCAGGCTTTTCTATAGACTACGGCACAGAGGGAGTGTTTTCTGTCCTGTTTGTCCCCTTCAGACCTGTCTGAAGACTATGCCGTAGGCTGCGTGAGTGAACGAGAGAGGTCTGACTGGGATCGTGTTGTGCTAACTATATCCTATAGGCCTGTCTATAGACTACGACCGTGAGCAGCTGTACTGGGTCAGCTCAGGGAACGGCACCATCAGCCGCTGTCAGATGGACGGCTCAGGCCTGGAGGTCCTGGACGGGGTCAAACCAGGCAGGCTGACCAAGGCGTCCGCTCTGGCCATCATGGGTAAGGCGGAAACGAAGCTACGCTTGGCTGAAATGAGGTCTTTATAATTTGCGTTGCCCTGTGGGTTAGCTACTGTGTTAGTGTTATCTGTGAAACCGTTGTTTTTTTTGGTTGTAATTCGTTTGTCTATTGTGTCTGTCGAGTCTGGAATTAAATGCAGTTTGAATCCGAAAAAGCTTTATTGCCCATTAACATTATTTGCCTAACTTTAACCAATCACCTTTCTAGTCTCAACTTAACCAATCACCTTTCTAGTCTCAATTTAACCAATCACCTTTCTAGTCTCAATTTAACCAATCACCTTTCTAGTCTCAACTTAACCAATCACCTTTCTAGTCTCAATTTAACCAATCACCTTTCTAGTCTCAATTTAACCAATCACCTTTCTAGTCTCAACTTAACCAATCACCTTTCTAGTCTCAACTTAACCAATCACCTTTCTAGTCTCAACTTAACCAATCACCTTTCTAGTCTCAACTTAACCAATCACCTTTCTAGTCTCAACTTAACCAATCACCTTTCTAGTCTCAATTTAACCAATCACCTTTCTAGTCTCAACTTAACCAATCACCTTTCTAGTCTCAACTTAACCAATCACCTTTCTAGTCTCAACTTAACCAATCACCTTTCTAGTCTCAACTTGACCAATCACCTTTCTAGTCTCAACTTAACCAATCATCTTTCTAGTCTCAACTTAACCAATCATCTTTCTAGTCTCAACTTAACCAATCACCTTTCTTGTCTCAACTTAACCAATCGCATTTGTTTCTGCCCTCGGGGAAAATATGGAATCAGGGAAAACTCTGCAACGTCGTGTGAAACATCCATTTTAAACCACTGTGTGCTTGTGGTACTGAATGTCTATGCTGTGTGTCTAGGTGACAAGCTGTGGTGGGCCGACCAGGGGACAGACCAGATAGGGACGTGTGATAAGAGTGACGGGGGGAACTGGAAGGTGCTGCGTAACAACACCTCTCCTATGATGCACATGAGAATATACAATGAGAGCCTGCAGACAGGTGCAGGTAGGACGTCGCACGTACCATGTTGTCACACCTACCATGTCCCGCTTTCCCACCTACCCGGTCGAAGCTCCGACGAGCTAACGAACGAGAAACAACATGGTGTTTTTTTTTTTAAAGTGAGTTTTCATTATTGTTTGGCTGTATTTCTTTTCCCCCTCTGTTGTCCCAGGCATCAACCTGTGCAGTAATAACAATGGAGACTGTTCCCAGCTGTGCCTGCCCACCTCCTCTAGCACCAGAGCCTGTATGTGTACTGCAGGCTACAGCCTTAAGAGTGGACAGCAGTCCTGCGAGGGTAAGAGACCGCACACACACACACACACACACACACACACACACACATTTTGAAACACTTTATTCAAATCCACAAATCGCGGTACGTCACAATGGGATTCAAAGGTCACAGGCGCTTGGACAGTCGTGGATATAGAAGCACCTCATCTGTCCTCCCTCTCCAGGTATGGGCTCCTTCCTGCTCTACTCGGTACATGAGGGAATTCGAGGAATCCCCCTGGACCCGTCTGACAAATCTGATGCCCTGGTGCCCGTGTCTGGCACCTCGCTGGCTGTGGGCATCGACTTCCACGCCGGTGAGTGTACTGCTTGTGGGCCTACCAAAATCTCGAAACAGGAGTTTTGGTTTGAGGATCAAGTCACTTGAGCGTTAATGTGTCGTCACGCCAACCGTACTGCAAAGATGTTTCCCCAAACTGTTCCTACGCTGTACCTGCCTACAGTCTTCCAAGTAACACATATTATCCAGAGCAATTAGGGTTGCGGCAGATTCCCCCCCCCCCCCCCACCACCTAGTCGCTCCGGGATTCGAACCGGCGACCTTTTGGTTACGGTCTCAATGCTCTTAACTGCTAGGCTATCTATTTTAGTAGGACTTTATTTTGCTAACGGTAATGATTATTGTATCCGGTTACGAACGGTCATCACTTCTGTCTCGTAGAAAATGACACGATCTACTGGGTGGACATGGGACTGAGCACCATCAGCCGAGCCAAGAGAGACCAGACGTGGCGGGAAGACGTGGTGACCAACGGCATCGGCAGGGTGGAGGGCATCACTGTGGACTGGATCGCAGGTCAGAGAACAACCAGAACCGCAACCACATACACACGCAGGGACACGCACACACACTGACTCCTCCCATCCGTCCCCTGTCAGGTAACATCTACTGGACAGACCAGGGCTTTGACGTCATCGAGGTGGCCAGACTCAATGGATCCTTCTGCTATGTGGTCATCTCCCAGGGCTTGGACAAGCCCCGCGCCATCACTGTGCACCCAGAGAAAGGGTATGTAGTTGGGGCTGGGACTAGGGATTGGGTGTCTGTGTACCGTAGTGCTCTGTGTGTCTTAACATGGTTACTTATAGGTTGTTATTAGTCCAGCAACCAGTTATGTTTGCATTTTGATTAATAATTACAGGCAGTAGCTTGTCATATGATGGGGAAACTGTACATTTTTGCCTTCAAACTCATATGAGTGTGTGTGTGTCTGCGTGTGTGTGTGTGTGTGTGTGTGTGTCTGCGTGTGTGTGTGTCTGCGTGTGTGTCTGCGTGACCCTGCAGGTATCTGTTCTGGACAGAGTGGGGCCAGGTCCCCCGTATAGAGAGGGCCCGTCTGGATGGCTCTCAGAGATTAGTCCTGGTCAACTCCAGCATCATGTGGCCCAACGGAATTTCCATCGACTACAGGGTACAGTCCACACACACACACACGCATCCATCTTTCAGATTCACGCACACCCAGCGGTTTTTCCTTTTTAGAAACCGGTTTGAGTATTTGTCTGATTGTGTGTGTGTGTAGGAGGGGCTGTTGTACTGGTGTGACGCGCGGACCGACCGGATCGAGCGCATCAACCTGGAGACGGGAGAGAACCGAGAGGTGGTGCTGGTTAACAACAACATGGACATGTTCGCTGTGTCCGTCTTCGAGGGCTACATCTACTGGAGCGACAGGTGAGCTCCCTGCTGCCCTATCCCCGTCACCTCCTCGGTCTCGGTTTAACCCTTTAATATGCTACCCTGCTACGGTATGCCTGATTTACTCGACGAATGAGCATTGGCTCCTTTTTAAGGAGCGTAGGCCACAGACGAACAGTTTCCCCACATTGTTATACCGTCCTGCCATTCACCAGACTTAGACTCCCATGGCGTGAGTGTCGTTGAATAGAATTTGTGTTTGTTTTTACCTCCGAGCCTGTTTGAGCGTGACTGTGAGTGTTTTGTTTTGCCGTGTTGGACCAGGACTCACGCCAACGGTTCCATCAAGAGAGGCAACAAAGACAACGCTACGGAATATGTGTATCTGAGGACCGGCATCGGTGTACAACTAAAGGACATCAAGGTCTTCAACAGGGACCGGCAACAAGGTAAGGACTTTTAACCCCTAAGAGAAACCCACAGAGAACATGTGTGGCAGGGTTGGGATCCGTTTCATTTTAAATCGGTCCACGCGGGAGTTTAATTGACTCTTCAAATGAAAAGTCAATAAAAAGGAGCAGTTATTTTGAACAAGGATTTTTAATTCCCTTCCTGGATTGTCTGAAATGGAATTCCCTCTAACCCTGGTGTGCTTGTTTTAAGTTGTGTGAGACTGATGTGACTATGAGACTGACGTGCGTGTGCTCTCCCTCAGGCACCAACGTCTGTAAAGACAACAACGGCGGCTGCGAACAGCTCTGCCTGTACCGCGGCAACGGGGAGCGAACGTGCGCCTGCGCACACGGCATGCTGGCCGAGGACGGCCGCGGCTGCCGCGACTACGACAGCTACCTGCTCTACTCGGAGCGGACCATTCTGAAGAGCATCCACCTGTCAGACGAGACCAACCTGAACGCCCCCATCAAACCCTTCGAGGACCCGGAGCACATGAAGAACGTCATCGCTCTGACCTTTGACTCCCGCGGAGGAGGGGGGAGGGGAGCCAATCGGATCTTCTTCAGCGACATCCACTTTGGAAACATCCAGCAGATCAACGATGACGGCTCAGACCTCAAGACGGTGGTGGAGAGTGAGTATTAACGTTGACGCTGTTATGTTCCGCTGTCCGCAAGAGGCAAAACATTCTGGCGGATCCTCTCAACGGAGGATCGCGTGGAATTGGCCGTTTTAGCTGGGTGTTCACGCACTCGTACACGTGTGGGTTTTTAATCCGCTTGTGCTATTAAAAAACAGGAAGAAAGCAAATGGCCTCAGCTGAGGTAATTGTGTTTATTGAAATGAGGTTGTAAGACCGATCTTATTCAAATCCAACATGTTGCCCCACTGTCCATAGAGGGGTCCATAGTGGTCCTTAAATGAACCATAGAAAGGTCATAGTGTCCATAGAGGGTCATTAAAGCTCTACAGAATATCTGTTAAGTATCCACAGAATGTCCATAGACCTTTCATAGTCACCCTTAGAATCCGGGTAAGGGTAGGGTTGGCGTATCCAGCTCCACGGGGTTGAAGGGCCGCACCATGTCCCTGCCCCTGAACACCCCCGGGCACCCTGCCGTACACCCTGCCGTACACCCCCTGCAACCCTCCCATCTCTCCCGGCCCAAGTCCATCAGATCCCTCCTGAACTTATTGGACATGAACACGTAGAGGACGGGGTTAACCACCGCGGCTGAAGACGCCAGTAGGCGGATGAAGATTGCTATGGAGCGGTAGCTGGAGACACCATAGATCTTGACCCCTGTGAGGGAGAGAGCGAGAGGGATAGAGGTTTAATCCAGTCCACAATATTACAACAATTGAAAAGACAATACAACAGATTATTGTGGTACCCAAGAGGGAGAACATGAGGCCGTAGGAGGGCAGCCAGCAGAGGGTGAAGACCAGCACCAGCAGCGCTGACGTGTGGGTCACCTGTGGGTCACAGAAGTAAACAGAACATTAGAATACATGGAGGTAAAACTAGAAACGACACTAGAATGGATCACGGATATCCCGGCAACATGACTACAGGACGGCGGCCACCTTGGTCAGGTTACCTGGCTTTGGTAGCGCTCCAGCTGGGGGGCACGTCCCGACACTCTCGTCTGGCGCAGGAAGCAGTAGATCTTGGCGTACATCATCACAATAACCCCCAATGGTATCGCAAAGCCAAACAGGAACAACGCCGTGCTGTACACCAGCTGACTGAGGCCGCCCAGGAAGGCGAAGCAGTGTAACGGGCTGGACACCGCCACCGTGCGGAAAGCAAACTGCGGAGCTGCCAGGGCTACGGCGGGAACCCAGAGGAGCACCACGGTCAGTTTGAGGCGGCTGTGCATGCGAGAGCGGAAGGACCAGGCGGGGTGGACCACAGTCAGGTAGCGGGTCACGGCGAGCGCAGCCAGCGTGAAGACTGAGGCGGAAGAACAGGCCACGCCCAGGAAGCTGACGACCTAATAATCAGCATAACACAATTGTAGAGCGTATTTCTCATACCCAAGGCACTATACAACATGATCCTAAAAATACTGTTGAAGCTCTAAGTAAAGGAAGTACATAAAAATACTGTTGAAGCTCTAAGTGAAGGAAGTACATAAAAATACTGTTGAAGCTCTAAGTAAAGGAAGTACATAAAAATACTGTTGAAGCTCTAAGTAAAGGAAGTACATAAAAATACTGTTGAAGCTCTAAGTAAAGGAAGTACATCAAAATACTGTTGAAGCTCTAAGTAAAGGAAGTACATCAAAATACTGTTGAAGCTCTAAGTAAAGGAAGTACATAAAAATACTGTTGAAGCTCTAAGTAAAGGAAGTACATAAAAATACTGTTGAAGCTCTAAGTAAAGGAAGTACATCAAAATACTGTTGAAGCTCTAAGTAAAGGAAGTACATAAAAATACTGTTGAAGCTCTAAGTAAAGGAAGTACATCAAAATACTGTTGAAGCTCTAAGTAAGGAAGTACATCAAAATAAATAAAGTGTATCCCTAGTCAAAGAATGAAAAGATGGAGGGATGTAGGACCTTGCAGAGGAAGCTGCCGAAGGGCCAGGAGCCCAGGGCGATGGCCGCGGTGTGGAAGGGTAGGCAGAGCAACAGCAGCAGGTCAGCAGCACTCAGAGCCAGCAGCAGGGTGTCTGTCCCATGAGGAGGCTTTCCACCTACACACTCGACCACGGTGGAACAAATTATTATTTATTTTTTCACGCTTTCAATGTGTCGTCCTCTGGGGCTCTTTTTGCTTTTGTACTTAACATTTAAAAACATTTTTTTTAAGACTTTCTAACTGTACAAAATTTGTACCCCAAAAATCTATCAATCACCTCGCCTCCTGCGGCCGGCCAGGATGGAGATGACTAGGCAGTGGCCCGCCAGGCCTGTCACCAGGATGAGGCCGTCCAGCATGGGCACCAACAACTTCGTCATCCCGGTCCCATTGCCCTGGCCCCCACCACTACTACTGTTACACAAAGCTCCCACATCACTATTGTTCATCAGCAGCATTTCACCACAGCTCTTTGTTGCCAAGCAAATTTGAATTCTATTCTATTCTGTCCTCCATAGATACACACACGGCGACGCTGATATAACAGACTGCTAATTATCACTAATCTTGATAGTCCTTATAACTACTGTCTGATAATAGGTGACATTACAGTAACACTGTCTCTGACACTCGTCCCCAACGCCCCTCCTCCCAACGTACCCTCTCCTACTGTAAAACCTTATCACTCGTAACCACATTGGCACTTCCAACACGACGACTGACAGGTTCACTGACACGTTCCCGTTGACAGGCAGCAGCTAACTGAGCAGTTAAGGTCTTTCATGCTTAGGAGCATGTGAACAATGCATCGGTGTCTGGGCGGTTCTTCCTTGTCTCGAATGCAGTTGAGATTCCTTTGTGTTTCCACAGCTTAGACGATGTGACAATCTTTGTCTGGGCGCTTTCTATTTGACAAGAATGCCGCATCGATTTCTGTTGTTTAGTTTCTACGGTCCCTGGCCAGAACACCCAACAAGACTATAATCTCGTAGAATCAGGGGTGTAGTAGTGCACTCCAGACTTCCAAAACAAGTTTTAATGATCCAAGTTTGCACACAAATACTTCTTCTTAGAGACTATTACATTGAGAGGAGGGGTCCATTCCCGACGCTGGCTGCAACTGGCTGTGTTCCATATCAGCACCCCCTCCCCCAAAGAAGTTGGTGATTTAAAAAAAAAAATGTCTATCCAGTCTCTTCCTTTAATGTTGCATTGATTTGTTGAAACCAAGCAACACTATACTACAAAGGAGTGTCTGTCGCTGCCTGTCGTCTCAGGTGCCATTTAAAAGCAGTCAATTCTACTTGAAGCTAAGTGCCTCGCTGCGGTGCCTGTGGTGTTGTCGTCCGTTATGAGGTTCATTCAGCTCTCCTGCCTGCCTGGCCACAGATTCAGATTCCTCGGGTAGCTAGAGGAGAGGGGGAACAACCAGGAACGCGAGAGAAGGAACGAAGACAAAATCAAAAGAGGACACAATAAAGACGAGGGGGGGAAAGAGAGGGCTTTGTTGTTCTGGAGAACGATACTCCCTGTTCGTCTGTCGGATAGGTAATGTTGCCAGTGCTGGAACAGCCCGCTTCTCGTTTAACTACTGTTTGAACAGGGGCTGAGATAGGAGCGGGGAGGAGGGGGGGAGTCACAGAGGTGTTTCTGATTATAAGTAACAGCAGAATGGTTCAGAACACACTAACCCTGGCAGGTACATCACATTTGTATAGCTTTACTGATTAACCAGTTGTTTGCTAGCGTCCTGGCCAACATCCTCCTTTTTGTCTGCCCTTGTCACTAGGAATTTCAAGGATGGAGAATATTGACTGTGGCTTGGACGCCAACCTGGTAGAGTTCTGGTTGGTTAGCTTTAAACGCTGGCCTCTGCTGTGCAGGGATGTTTTGCCTGTTCTTGCTGTCGTCCCTCTCTGCTACAGTTTGACTGCTTGTCTTTAGGTGCACAAAGATTTCCAGCCCTCCTCCGTCCACCTTAAACACCTGGGAGAAAAATAACTCGTTGTTGACTTTTGACCATGAGCAAACAGTTACATGGAGTGTCCAGGCTTTTATTATTGAGCCGTTGCTGTCGTAAAAAATGGACCGTGGCGTGACGCCAGCAGATGCTGGGAAACCCTGAGAAAAGCCCATAAGGGGTGACCCTTGAAAGAGTTTTACAGGGGATTGTGTTTGGGTGTCCTCTCCTCTGTCGGGTGTCAGTCACACAGCTACTTGAGTCAGAAAAGGGTTTCAGTATCCTGAAATGGAAACTGTAGAGGGAGAAGGGGTGTGTGTGTGTGCGTGCGCACGCGTTCTGGCGGTGTCTTTTTTTATTTTCTTCCTGGATAACAAGTCACCATGCATAACAGGGTCTGTGGGGAGAGGAGCGGTGTGTGTGTGCAGGCAGTCAGCCATGAAATGACAGGATGATACCGAACAGCAGGCATGGCAAGGTCCTTCACTCGTAGCACTGTGCCGTTTGTCCTTTCTTCTCTCGTTTCCTTTTCTCCTTTCTTCTCTCTCTCTTCCCGTCATTTCTTTCCTCCTTTCTTTTCTCTATTCTTTCTCTTTTCTCGTCATCTTTTCTCCTTTCTTTTCTCTATTCTTTCTCTTTTCTCGTCATCTTTTCTCCTTTCTTTTCTCTATTCTTTCTCTTTTCTCGCTTTCTTTTCTCCTTTCTTCTCTCTCTCTTCCTGTCATTTCTTTCTCCTTTCTTTTCTCTATTCTTTCTCTTTTCTCATCATTTCTTTCTCCTTTCTTCTCTCTTTTATCACCGTCTGTTTCTCTCCCCTCTCTCTCTTTCTCCTCAGCTGATTTGGATGGACGTGCCCATATAAGAACCTTTTCCATTGCCATTTAACAACTACCTTCCTGGAAAGTTGACCATGCTTGCAACCTATTCCATCGTTTAATGATAATTCATGATTTAGAGTTGAATTCACCCCTTAAAGGACCTTTTGTAGAGAGGTTTGCTCCCTTTGCCAATACTACATACATTGAAGTGTTTCCTTCGTTCTTTCTGCTGTAGTTGTTTGGACTTGCTTCCTTCTCAGCAGGCGATGCTCTTTCATTGGCTCTCTTGGTCCGTTTGCTTGAGACCCACCAAGGTCCGTGACAGTAGTATTGACTGTGCTGTGACCACTACACTAAAGGATGACAGGGTGCTGAAACCTGAATCATGTCTTGTCCTGTTGTACTGTCCCAGTCCCTCAATAGGGCCTATACCTCTACTGACTGTCTTTCCCCCTCTGTGTTCTACCCCCCCCCAGATGTAGGCTCAGTGGAGGGTTTGGCGTACCACCGTGGCTGGGACACCCTCTATTGGACCAGCTACACCACCTCCACCATCACCCGTCACACGGTCGACCAGAGCCGACCGCAGGCCTACGACCGCAACACCGTGGTCACCATGTCTGGAGACGACCACCCCAGGGCCTTTGTACTGGACGAGTGTCAAGAGTGAGTGGCAGCGATGTTCTTTTGTGTGTGTGTGTGTGTGTGTGTGTGTGTGTGTATATGTATATATATATATATATATATATATATATATATATATATATATATATATATATATATATATATATATATATAATATTTTTTTAATGTAGAATTTGAAGGAGTGTGAATGACTTTTGAAAGCCACTGACAACAACTACTAGATTTGAATTGACGGCTGGAATGTCAAACCGTAGCTGTTTGGTCAGTTTTATTAGTCTGTTACTGGAGCGGTTTATGCGTTGAGTCCATTACTTTGTCTTTCTGCCATATTGTCTGTTTGTTTTATGTAACTGACCATTTTCCCAAGCTATTTTTAACTCGCCCTTTACTTCCTGTTGTCCTCGTCTTACCAGTCTGATGTTCTGGACCAACTGGAACGAGCAGTCCCCCAGTATCATGCGTGCCAGTCTGTCTGGTGCCAACGTGCTGGTGATCATCGGTAATGACATCCGCACCCCCAACGGCCTGGCCATAGACCACCGAGCAGAGAAACTCTACTTCTCCGACGCCACGCTGGACAAGATCGAGCGCTGCGAGTACGACGGCAGCAACCGCTACGTGAGTCACCTCCGTTTCCTGTGTCAACTCTTGTTACCGTGGCGACTTCTTGGGACGCTGTTGACGCCAGCCGCCCGTGGACTCCCAAGGGTCTGCGGTTATGTTCTCTTGTCTAACCGGTTAAAAAAATATATGTTCTGAATTGTTATCGAAATAACATCTCTAATACTTTTGGTTGTTTGAAGACGAGCCGCTTTTCTTACCAACCATGTGACTTCCCCCCCACATAGGTGGTTGTGAAGAATGAGCCGGTGCATCCGTTCGGCCTGGCGGTGTATGGAGACTACATATTCTGGACTGACTGGGTCCGCAGGGCCGTGCTCAGGGCCGACAAGTTTGTGGGCAGAGACATGAGGTTGCTGAGAAATGACATCCCCCAGCAGCCAATGGGAATCATCGCTGTGGCCAACGACACCAACAGCTGTGAGTGATGGAACTCGTGGGGAAGGGGGGGGGCGGGTCGTTTATGCTGACGAACTACCAATGGAGTCCAACGTCGTCTTAGATGGCTTCAAATTGGCACGCTTAATCGTGTCCATGCCGATATTACGCAGGGCTACTGTGCAGTTTCAGTATTTAAAGGCTATGCGAGTACATTTAATTGATTTTGGTTCTACCAGGTGAGTTCTCTCCCTGTCTGATCAACAACGGGGGCTGTCAGGACCTGTGTCTGCTCACCTCGGACGCGAGGGTCAACTGTAGTTGCCGTGGAGACCGCAGACTCCTGGAGGACAACTCCTGTTCGGGTGAGAAGGGGTGGGGGCCTGGGGACATTGTCAGTCAATAGGCTCTCGTTAGGGGGGTCACGGCCTAGGTTAGGATGCGCATGGTGCTGACGGTCTCTGTCTCTCCCTGTCCCCTACTACCGTAGCTCTGAACACGTCGTGTGGCAGTGTGGACGACTTTGAGTGTGGCAACGGGGACTGCATCAACTACAGCCTGACCTGTGACGGCATGACCCACTGCAAGGACAAGTCAGACGAGAAACAGTCGTACTGCGGTGAGTCTGTGTGCGTGTGTCTTTTTTTGGGGGGGGGGGGGGTCATACTGTATTGGTCATAGTAAGGCAGCTAGAGCTGGTCTTCCTCTCTGCAGCGAACCGGCTGTGTAAGAAAGGCTACAGGCGCTGTATCAACGGCCGCTGCATCGGCCACATGTTCTGGTGTGACGGGACTGACGACTGTGGAGATCACTCCGACGAGCTGCCCTGCAACAGTAAGTAGTGTGTGTGTGTGTGTGTGTGTTTGCGTCCGTGTGACTATACCCGTTCTAATGTGTGTGCATTCTCTAGTGACCCTGTGCAAAGTCGGAGAGTTCCAGTGTCGAGATGGAAGCTGCATCTCCAACACCAGCCGGTGTGACCAGGTGGTCAACTGTGAGGACGCCAGTGACGAGATGAACTGCTGTAAGTCTACAGGCCGTCTCTGACATGTCAGATATCTGTGAAGAAAGGTCATTTTTAGCTCAGTAATGGCGTACGGAGGCGTCTGCCGTGGCTAGTGCGTCCGTTTTGAACGTATCCCACCATGTGATGAAAAGTATTGCCATTTCATCCCCCACCCCGTGTTGAACGTACAGACGCCGTTCCCTAGGAGCCCCTCAACTAACCACCTAACGGTTGTTCATTCGTGTATGACGTCTCTCCTCCCCAGTGCCAACTGACTGCTCCCGCTACTTCCGTCTGGGGGTGAAGGGGGCGACCTTCAAGAGCTGTGAGAGGACCACGCTGTGCTACCTGCCTTCCTGGCAGTGCGACGGCAACAACGACTGTGGAGACTACTCGGATGAGAGAAACTGCCCAGGTAACAGACAGACAGATCTTACCGTTCTCCTTTTAGGGCCTATCGGGCAGTATATCATTCAGCCAGCGCTTTAAACAGTCTTCTTTTTCTTTCAAACACTTTGAGCGTTTGCTTGAGCCTGCCCAGAGTGACAAAATGGGCGGGGGTGGCACTTTTGGGACTGCTCCATTGGTTACATTGTGCAGGAAAGGAAGCATAGCTATTTGAACCCCCGGTCTGACTCATTGCCAAACGCCTTTAGGATCGTCAAAGCGTTACAGTGTACTCTCCGTCTCTCTCCGCCAGACAAGAAGAAGCTGAAGTGCCCGGTGAACTTCTTTGCCTGCCCCAGTGGTCGCTGTATCCCTATGAGCTGGACCTGTGACAAGGAGAACGACTGCGAGAACGGCGCTGACGAGACCCACTGTGGTCAGTCTCCTTGACCAATATAGAGATACCTTCTGTGCTTCCCTGTATTCCCTTAGCTGATGTAATGCAACTTTGTATTGTACTGTTGTGCCACAAAGATCAAAACGGTGTGGTCTCCCTGCGTATTCAATAGATAAACACAACCAGCATGGGGTCAGAGTTTAATAATTCAGTCAACCTTTTAAAAAAAAATATATATATATATTTTTTTTAATTTGGTGATAAATCTATTCTTGCACAAAGTAACCCAGATTAAATTCGCTAACATTTTCCCTCTGTCTTTGCAGATAAGTTCTGTACGTCCACCGAGTTTGAGTGTGGGAACCATCGCTGTATCTCCAACCACTGGGTGTGTGACGGCGCCAACGACTGTGGCGACAATAGTGACGAGGACAGCAGATGCAGTGAGTGGCTCAACCGACGACACCTACGATTTATGGCCCCAGGCCACACCGAGTTCTCTACCATACCCTCTGCTGACATTGGCAGCAATTACCAACGCGATTCCCAAATTCTCCCAAACATATTTGCACAGGAGGAGCCTGATTCGTTGGTTGGTTGCTTGATCCGGTTCATTTTTGTCGACCGCTACTCGAAAGTGATCTAACCTGTTCATGTCTCTGCCGTTGCCATAGAAACCAAGACGTGCAGCCCCGAGGCGTTCCAGTGTCCCGGCACTCATGTGTGTGTCCCTCAACGCTGGAAGTGTGACGGGGATAAGGACTGTCTGGACGGGGCGGACGAGAGCGTCAAGGCTGGCTGCTGTGAGTCGTAGTCTTTAGTTTGCGCCGCTGTTCAGGCACCTTGGTTTGAGTAGGAGGCGAGCCACAACACGTCCACAAATGTCCTAATAATATAGTATAGTACTCTGCCCCTATGGGTTGTACCCATCAAGGCTGGCTGCTGTGAGTTGGAGAACAATCTCTCAACAGCTCCTCTACTCACTCCATAATCATCACCACGCCTGAATTGGGCTTCGGTAGTAGAACTAAGGAGAACGTTCCCCATTTAGCTGTGGTATTAATAGATGAATGAGCATCAGACTTCCATTCCGTCTGTTTTAGGATTCGTCTTAATGATATGATCAGCGGAGACTTAAATGGCAACGAGTTGAAGACTGTTGTTAGAGACTGCTACGGTTACGTGGCGTGTCGTTCATTTTTGCCACGCCCTCTGTTTGCTAACCCGTTCTCACTTTCTCTCGCTCTGTTTTCTCTCCCTCTCCCTCTCAGTGTACAACAACACCTGCGATGAGAATGAGTTCACGTGCCAGGACAGACAGTGTATCCCTAAGCACTTTGTGTGTGACCACGACGTCGACTGCTCTGACGGATCCGACGAGTCCCCACAGTGCGGTGAGTGTGTGGCGCTGCGTGAGCATAGAGGAGGAGAGAGACGGGGATGGAGTGATGCTGGCGGTTGTGATGTGTGCGTCTTTTTGTCAGTTCCTCCTTCCCTTAACCGCCGACCTGACAGTGCAGGATAACTGGCGGGTTTTCAATATACGGTTATCGTTTCCTTCGTCATTACCCCATAACTGAAAGGATAGGGACATTTGACAGTTATAGAGACACAGACAGATGTCTCAGCGCTGACATATGCCTACCTCTCCACCCGTGTAGAGTATCCTACGTGTGGGCCGGAGGAGTTCCGCTGTAACAACGGCCGTTGTCTCAACCAGAAGAGCTGGGAGTGCGACGGAGATTTCGACTGTCAGGACCGCTCTGATGAAGCTCCCAAGAACCCCCGGTGCACAGACTCAGGTCTCACGGACACACTGTGTTCTATGTCTGTACTGTGGAAATGTATAGTACAACACTGTGTTCGTGTGTCATTTTGTGGTTGCGTTGTTTAAGTAATCGCCTGTGGCTTCTGCTGAGAAGGCCATAGCGTCCCTTACGGTAGGTTTTGTTTTGGTTGTGAATTTTTTAAAAAAGTTAAGAGTTAACTATTAAGAGTTTTTTTTAGCAACCAGGAAATGGCGGAGCGAGTTCTGCGTAGTGCATCTTTTCATGTTCTCTGTGGTCATTGCAGTAAAGCGATGTTGGCACTGCTGGCCCTTCTGTCTGCATAACCTAAACGGCAGTCTTTTGCTCCGCCTACAGAGGGGAAGTGTAATGACTCTGCCTACATGTGTCATAACGGGAAGTGTCTTAACGAGACGTTGCTGTGTGACCGTAACGACGACTGTGGGGACGGCTCTGACGAACTCAACTGCTTCATCAACGAGTGTCTCAACAGCAAGCAGAGTGGCTGCTCCCAGCTCTGTGAGGACCTCAAGATAGGCTTCAAGGTAAGGGGGGGGGGGGGGGGGGGGGGGGGTCTGCTTTTGTGCACGTTGCCAATATTTCTACCTGTGTAACACAACCTGGAAATTCTGCGATATTATCAATTCCGTCCACCTCAGTCTCATCTCCCTCCTATTGGTGAACCATGTGAGTCTGCTAGGTACAGCACCGACCTACTGTAGCTGCCAAATGTGTTCCACTGTATTGACATGCTGTCTGTGTGTCCCCCTGGGCCCCTACAGTGCAGGTGTCACCCTGGTTTCCAGCTGAAGCGCGATGGGAAGACGTGTGTGGACACAGATGAGTGTACCACGTCCTACCCCTGTACCCAGCGCTGTATCAACACTCACGGATCCTTCCACTGTCTCTGTGTGGAGGGCTTCCAGCTACGACCGGACAATCCTACCATCTGCAAGTCCACCTCTGGTAAGACCAACAGCGGGGACTACTTGGATTCGTCCAATAAGAAAGGCTCTTTCGTTGTCCGTCGTAAAAATGTCTTCCAAATGTATTCCGTTGCGGCGTTCAAGGAGCGTGACCCATCGCTTAGCGTTTGGGCGGCGTGTGCCTCTCTTTATGACGAGTTCGACCATGTACAGAGAGCCCTTTTCTGGTCCCCCTAACTCTTATCCTCGTATCGGTCCGTCTCGCTACAGATGAGGAGCCCTTCCTGATCTTTGCCAACCGGTACTACCTGAGGAAACTGGACCTGAATGGCACCAACTACACTCTGATTAAACAGGTGAGACAGCACTGTGCTGGGATCAGTGGGCCATTTAACCAGGTGTCCGTTTATATGGCTATTTATGATCAGCGATTAGTGATCATCCAAACCGATTGTAGGCTATATCCTGTGTGTCGTGTTTTTTGTGCATGTCCGTGCGCGCTTCTGAGTGTGTATGCTTTTGGGGGGGGGGGGGGGGGGGGGGGGGTATTTTTGTTGCCGTGACTATAAACATCCAAGGTATGATCTTTTTGGAATGTTTGGATCCTTTGCAAATGAAATAGAATTCAGGGATTGTAAATGTGTGTAAAAATAGAATTTGCGGATCCTGATAGTCTGTTTTCTAATGTGTGTGTGTGTGTGTGCCAGGGCCTGAACAACGCGGTGGCTCTGGACTTCCACTATGCAGAGCAGATGCTCTACTGGACAGACGTGACCACTCAGGGCTCCATGATACGGCGCATGAACATCAACGGCAGCAACATCGAGGTCCGTATGGAAGTTGTCCGGGTCTGTCACTCTCATTGAGTCTGTTGACTAGCTGGCTAGTCCTTGACTCTGATTGGTCAGTTAACCTGTCTGTGGCGCTCTGATTGGACAACCGACCTGTTAGTGGCTTTCAGATTGGATATGTCTCAAGTCTGTTGTTCTCATTGGACAGTAGGCTAGTTTATTTCTCTCTTATTGAACAGTTTGTCTTTTTGTGGCTCTGAATGGACAGTTGGCCCGTATATGACTTCCTGGTTAGTTAGTTAGTTGGCCAGTATCTGACTCTCTGATTGGCTCTTGTCCAGGTGCTGCACCGGACCTCCCTCAGTAACCCAGACGGATTGGCTGTAGACTGGGTCGGAGGAAACCTGTACTGGTGTGATAAGGGGCGGGACACCATCGAGGTGTCCAAGCTAGGAGGAGCCTTCCGGTCGGTCCTGGTGAACACCGGCCTGAGGGAACCACGCGCCGTGGCTTTGGATGTACGCAACGGGTGAGAGGGACAGCCCAGAGTACGATACACACAGAACATGAGGCTGGACTGGAAAGTCCTGTAATGGTTTGAGACGGACGCGTTGTCACGTACTCAGCCTCTGTACGAATGAACCGTGAAATGCAATGGAACACTAAGGACTTATAGGCTACTACTAGTACCCAGAGTTATCCCGGTCAGGCCGTACGTCCTGTCGGCTCCAAGGACGATGTCTACAAGAGGGCGGTCTTTTTCTCTAATAATGGTTCTGATGGTATAATGTGATACTGTCCCGTCTTGCTCCTCAGGTACCTGTACTGGTCAGACTGGGGCGACAACCCCCACATAGGGCGGATTGGGATGGACAGCTCCAACCGAAGTGTGATCGTCGAGGACAAGATCACCTGGCCCAATGGTCTTACGTTGGACTTCATCAACGACCGCATCTACTGGGCCGATGCCAGAGAGGACTACATTGAGTTTGCCAGCCTGGATGGTACCAACAGACACACGGGTAATGCATATTGACGTACAGTAGCCTCCACACACACACACACACACACAGATGTACACGCAAGCGCAATTGTATGAGAGCCACGGTTCACAGTGGTGCCGTTTAGAGCCTTGGGCCCATTGGGGTGGAGGGGGAGGAGTGAGACGAGAGAGAGAGAGAGGGGGCTATTGTTCGGTCAGACTACTGATGAGGCTGTTATCTGCATGGGGTCTGAATACCCCGCGCCTTGTCACCAGACAAAGGACAATGCTTTATATTGTCAGCCAACCGTGCAGAAGAATGCAGGGATGCGGAGGAGTTCCTGATGATTTTGAATTCCTCACATTCACAAACCTCCGTTTGAAACTAGGGCACGTGGGTTAGAGAGGATGCCTCTTCCCGGTCGTCGTGGAGGTTTCATAGTGGAGTTGGGATAGGTGTCGGCTGTGTGTTCTGCGGTTCTCGTCCTGACCAGATGGGCCATGGTTCCTATTGCCTGGCGGATGTTCTGTGGTCGGCAGTGGAGCCGTGTTAGCGCTCTGGTACGGTGGTGCTAGCCCACCCGTGGGTCGTTAACCTTCTGCGCACACAGAACTGTCTTCCTAATGGGGACACGGGCTGTTTGAGTTCAGATAAGGGAGGGAGCTGGTCAAAGGTCACTCCGTGTAGATCCACCAGCATCTCCTCTCAGCTCCCGTCGCTCCAGTATCATAGAACGAAACTCCCTCAGGACTTGTCCAGGTGGCAGGAGACTCGTGTAAAGTTTGTACCACAACACTGGTTAGAATATCAATTAACCAATGATGAGATGTCACCATCCTAAATCTAACGTGCTGTTTCACACTGTGTGTGTGTGTGGGTGTGGGTGGCCGACTGTGCTTTTATAGCAGAGGACAGTCAGGTAGCTAATGGCGTGTTTCCATAACAACATGGAGCGAAACGAATGAGTGCATTGATGAGGAACATTCTTAAGCACATAGTCGTGACCGTAACCGTGAGAGGTGTACAGGCCCCAGTGAAGCGTGGCTCCTACTGCTTAACCCATAGACAGTAGTGAGTTGGTATCATGAATGGCTGTCGCTCCGTCACCACTACTCCTTGTGTTAGTAGTTGGGCGTTGTGTGACTATACACATTTGACTGACACCGTTGTGGTGTAATTGATGTCCCCCAGTGTTTGGACTAGGGAAAAACTCTTGGACCCCAGGTTTTAGCCGGTAGCGATTTTCCTGGTCAGGTCATGTGGTGGCCAGGTAAAACTCGGGACCCTGTGTGTAATATGATACCAATGACATCACTGCTGTGTGTTTTGGGTCCACAGTGCTTACCCAGGACGTCCCCCACATCTTCGCCATGACCCTGTTTGAGGAGTACATCTACTGGACCGACTGGGAGACCAAGTCCATCAACAGGTGTCACAAGACCCTGGGTATCAACAAGACCACCCTGGTCACTACCCTCCACCGGCCCATGGACATCCACATCTACCACCCTTACCGCCAGCCTGAGGGTAAGAGATACGCATGTACACACACACACACACACACACACACACACACACACACACACACACACACACACACACACACAGTAGCTCCGGTTAAGAGTTTCCTTCATCCCCTTTGCTTCCAGTGTTTAACCACCCGTGCCAGACAGACAACGGTGGCTGTAGTAACCTGTGTCTGCTGAGCCCTGGCGGGGGCTACAAGTGTGCCTGTCCCACCAACTTCTACCTGGCCAACGATGGACGCACCTGCATGTCCAACTGCACTGCCAGCCAGGTGAGGGACTGCGGAACGATATGGCTGTTGAGGGGCCAGGCAGCTAGGGGGCAGCAGAGCCTCTTGTGGAATGAGGGGATGTTACACGGCTGTTTATTATGCTTTGTGCGATAATTAAGCGTCATTATCTACACAGTACAGTACAGCACAGCCTTACATTCAGCCTCTTACCTGGGCTTCGGTAGTAGAACTAAGGAGAACGTTCCCCATTTAGCTGTGGTATTAATAGATGAATGAGCATCAGACTTCCATTCCGTCTGTTTTAGGATTCGTCTTAATGATATGATCAGCGGAGACTTAAATGGCAACGAGTTGAAGACTGTTGTTAGAGACTGCTACGGTTACGTGGCGTGTCGTTCATTTTTGCCACGTCCTCTGTTTGCTAACCCGTTCTCACTTTCTCTCTCTCTCCTCCTCCCCTCGTCCAGTTTGTGTGTAAGAACGACAAGTGCATCCCCTTCTGGTGGAAGTGTGACACGGAGGACGACTGTGGGGATCGCTCGGACGAGCCTGCAGAATGCCGTGAGTGTGACGCTTTTTCATCCAACGCAACTAGGTAAAGTGATTGTGTACATTTCTAGTGTGTGTGTGTGTGTGTGTGGTCCCTGTGGGAACTGAACCCACGACCTTGGCGAAGCCAGTTCTACGTCAAATGGGTGAACGAGTAGTATGTGGTTGTATAGCAAAGGGTCACTGATACTTCTACTGGGCTCTGAGATCGTGGAGGATTAGAGGTGGAGGAATAGCGTTGGTGTGGGTCTGCTGTGGGTCTGTTTCAGACTTTCAAACAACCTCGATCTGAATGTGTGTCTGTCGGTGTCATCCATTTGTCCTTTATAGCGGCGTTCAAGTGCAGGCCCGGCCAGTTCCAGTGTGGGACAGGCATCTGCACCAACCCAGCCTACATCTGTGACGGGGACAACGACTGCCAAGACAATTCGGACGAGGCCAACTGCGGTAACGGCCTCGTTCCTGCTTTCGCTCCCCCTCCCTCAATCTTTCATTCTCGCCCTCACTCTCTCTTGCTCTGCTCATCTCTGACCTGTCTTCCTCTCTCTCTGTGTGTGTGTGTGTGTGTGTGTGTGTGTGTGTGTGTGTGTGTGTGTGATTTGTTCTCCAGATATCCACGTGTGTCTGCCCAGTCAGTTCAAGTGCTCCCACCCCAGCCGCTGTATCCCGGGAATCTTCCGCTGTAACGGACAGGACAACTGTGGCGAAGGAGAGGACGAGAAGGACTGCCGTGAGTCCACACGTCCCGTCTACACGCTTTCTTACATGTGTCTGTATGCCCGTTGTGTACATCACCTACGTTTGTGTTGTGTTTTATCGGGGGAGTACTGCTGACCCAGGTCTCTGTTGTGAAACTTGATTGCATTTCAGTGAGACTAACCTGTGCCATAATAAATCAACTGTTGTTGTTGTGAGTTGCTCCCTGTCAGTAACAGTCTGTCTGTCTCCTCCCTCTAGCCGAGGTCACGTGTGCGCCCACCCAGTTCCAGTGTGCCATCACCAAGCGCTGTATCCCTCGCGTCTGGGTGTGTGACCGTGACAATGACTGTGTGGACGGGTCGGACGAACCAGCCAACTGCAGTGAGACCCCACCCCTCTGTTTCAGAAGACTGTTCTAGACTAATGACAGGCACACAAGTCAAGTTCCACTTCCGTGTTGAAGAAGAATACAAGTTTCTGCTTACCGGGTTCTGGCTAAACTTACCGAACTAGTCAATTACAAAATGCACTAGATCTTACAGACCTCGTGACATCCTCCCATCACCTTTCACTTTACTCAGTCTATCTGGCCTGTTATACAAGCCTCAATCTCTCTCCCCCTCCCTCTCCCCCCCCCCTCCCCCCCTCCAGCCCAGATGACGTGTGGCGTGGATGAGTTTCGCTGTAAGGACTCTGGGCGCTGCATCCCGGCCCGGTGGAAGTGTGACGGAGAAAATGACTGCGGAGACTCGTCTGACGAACCCAAAGAGGAATGTGGTGGGTGTTCTGTTCTGTCGCCTAGGGAACAGAGAGACGGCTCAACCAGCCGCTACCTTATTGCCATGGAGTTTTGGTTATGATCTGGGACCGCGTCCGTGATTGGTCGCCAGCATTGCCAATGGCCTCTCTAGTGTCGACGGTTCAATGATGATGCCGTGGACCTCCTGTACTGCCATGTGCTCTATATGGTTGTTACGGCGCTGACGGCGTGTGTCTCTGTGTAGATGAGAGGACGTGCGAGCCGTACCAGTTCAGGTGTAAGAACAACCGCTGTGTCCCGGGCCGCTGGCAGTGTGACTACGACAACGACTGTGGGGACAACTCGGACGAGGACAAGTGCGGTAAGGTCTCGCTCCTTCATCCCCTGTGAGTGCACACTATCCTCGTTCACTCGTGTCGCCAGTACAGTGTCACTGCGTTGTCCCGTTGCATTTTTCTAATGCTCATGGTTTGTGCACCTCTAGGGATTGGGCATTGGTGGCTTGCTCCGTATGACTGGCCCGAAACACCGTTTCAATTGTTTGATTCGTGCGTTTGTCTTTGTCTGTGTCTTCTTGCGGGTCTGTTTCGTAGCGAAAACCTCATCTTACCTGCAAAGTTGCCTTTCATTCGGTAGAAATTCATTCAGTTTGGCCTTTGCTCCTTTTTAATATCATCTCTTATGCATCTCACCTCGTCTCATGTCTGTTTCATTTCACACCGACTGGCCCGTTGGCTTGAGCCAGAGGTAGGCCTCCACTTTTAACCATCCCCATCTCCTCCCAACCTAATGTCACTCTGCTCCTCCTCCTCCCATCGCACCCCCATTTCAATCCCATCGCGCTCGTTTGCATGTCTGATGCTGCCCATTTGAACTCCAGTCCCCACCTTGATGTCCCCTCAAAAAGTGAGAGGTCAAAGGTAGCGCTCCAGAGGATAGTTTCTACTGTTATGTGAAGTAATGGTACTTTCCTACCTGGCCACCTGAGGCCATTGTACTCAACAAAGCTTTTGTCTTATTTTCGAAGACGCTTAAGTCCGTTAAAGCAGGGGGGGGGGGGTCTCTGGAGCGCTCTTTTGACTGTCATTGTTTGGCCTCCATCTGAGTGTCCATGTGTTTTTGTGTGTGGGGCATGCTCTCCCCTGTGAGTTTGGACGCCAACGATCTGGAAGCCGTTTCCAGCGAAGCTGCACCGTCCTCACGCCAGAACTGCGTCGCTGTGTGTCTTTACAGTGCCGCGGCCGTGCTCCGAGAGCGAGTTTGCCTGTACCAACGGACGGTGTATCGCCGGGAGGTGGAAGTGTGACGGGGACCATGACTGTGCTGACGGATCTGATGAGGTAACTTGTGTCGTAGATAACACTACTGACTCATACTTTTCTCACAACCCTCTGTGTTATCGGGTTGTCCTTGAAGCTTAGACATCTGCCTTTTTGAGGAGGACATATGAAATAACCTCGCTATTTGGATATCCTGTCCTCGGACATCCGCTGTAATGGTTGTGCTTTGATGTTGATGATGATGTGAGGCTTTCCTACATTGAGAGTGAGGGATTTGTTGTGTGTGGTTCCCTCAGGACGGCTGTGAGCTGAGGTGTGACAGTGATCAGTTCCAGTGTAAGAACGGCCACTGCATCCCCAGCCGCTGGCGCTGTGACGCAGACGCTGACTGTTTAGACGGCAGCGACGAGGAAAAGTGTCACATTGCTCGTGAGTGTGTGTGTGTGTGTGTGTTGTGTCCCTGTGTGTGTCACTCAGGCTCCCGTTTGACATGGCCACAGTGCTAAAAAGAGAGGGGTCATATTGAGATTTGAACTTTTTCCCTAATTGAGAGGGATTCTGGAACCTGTGGTAGGATTTCTCGGATCCGGGTCGGTAATAGACAACCTGTATTTGTGTTTCGTCCCTTCTCCGTGTCTCAGCTAAACACTGCCCCCTGGATGACTTCCAGTGTAACAACACGCTGTGTAAGCCCCTGGCCTGGAAGTGTGACGGAGAGGACGACTGTGGAGACAACTCGGACGAGAATCCCGACCAGTGCCGTGAGTAGTGACCTCGCATCCTGTGACATTCATATCCCGTCTACTAGTACCCTTTACCCACTACAGAGCTGAGCTCAGTTGTACTGTGTTGGCCTGGTCACTCATCCACCAGAAGCTGAAATCGGAAATGGAATGGGCCGCGTGATCAGGAAACATCAGAGCCGACACCGTTCGGGTTGTCGCGATGGT
This sequence comes from Oncorhynchus clarkii lewisi, assembly GCF_045791955.1. Taxonomy (NCBI): domain Eukaryota; kingdom Metazoa; phylum Chordata; class Actinopteri; order Salmoniformes; family Salmonidae; genus Oncorhynchus; species Oncorhynchus clarkii. The sequence goes on along the minus strand of NC_092162.1, from coordinate 39,565,919 downwards.
GTGAAAAGGTTATGGATCCTGAAGCCTGTTCCAACTCCTTGTCTCCTTAACCCCTCTTGTTTTGCTCCCCTCAGGGATGTTCCAGTGCCCCCCCACCAGGACTTTCCGCTGCCAGAACGACCGTGTGTGTCTGCAGGTGTCCAAACAGTGTGACGGAGTTGACAACTGCGGGGACAACTCTGATGAGCTCAACTGCCGTGAGTTTACTGTGCTGCTGGCCTTTTGCACGTGGACCAACACAAGGCTATCTGGTGCCTGCCTTGATGATCTGTGGTTCCCTGTGGGACCGGTTGGATCTGTCCCCCCCTGGCATACATATTACAGAATGCATATCAAATACGTCGACCTCGTTGTTTCATATGAAGCTGTATGCTAGGGGACTAGGGTCATTGTGTTCATTCAATTCAATAGACGTATTTATCCCCTTTGTGTTTTCTCAGAGCCCCCTCCCGCCGAGCCTACCTGTGAGAAGGACGAGTTCCTGTGTGCCAACGGGGGGTGCATCAGCTCCAGCCTGCGCTGTAACTTCTTCAACGACTGTGAGGACTACGGTTCAGACGAGATCCACTGCAAGACAGGTGACCCCCCCCCCCCAAGTCACACCGCCGCAACGACTCGCCTATGCAGTCGTCGCGTTAGAAAATACCGCGTTTGTTTCGCACGGCGTTCGGGCTAACCTTCCCGGTGGCTCAGCGCCGTTGCGGACCCGTGATGCTATTTTCCCCTCTGACCCCGCAGACACCAAGCTGAACGACTGCAGGAGCAACAGGACTCTGTGTGGGGACGGGGACGAGGCACACTGCGTCACCAACGGGACAGACTCCTTCTGCGCCTGCAAACCAGGCTTCAGGAAGACTGGCCACAACACCTGTGGAGGTGCGCTGCGCCCACCTGAATGTTCACTCGCTCACTGGGCGCTCGATCAGCAATATTAACCCTCCCCCTCTCCCCTCTCAGATAAGAACGAGTGTAAGCAGTTTGGGGTGTGCTCCCACGTGTGCAACAACACCAAGGGATCCTACAAGTGCAGCTGCCACAAGTACTTCACCAGGATCAACGACACCTGCAAGGCTGACAGTAAGTAGTGTACTTTTACTCTTCAAACCCCTAGATTAGTTGAAATAGTGCATGTGCTTTCATTGATATTTTCATGGATTCCGTGTGTTGAAGTTCTCCCTCCCTCCCTCCCTCCCTCCCTCCCTCCCTCCCTCCCTCCCTGTCCCTACTTCTCTCCCTCGTCCCTCTCTCCCCCTCCCTCCCTCCCTCCCTCGTCCCTCTCTCTCCCTCCCCAGACCTGAACAGTAGCAGACAGGTGCTCTACATTGCCGACGACAACGAGATTCGCAGCCTGGACCCTGGCATGCCCAACTGGCGCTACGAGCAGACCTTCCAGGGCGACGCCAACGTGCGCATCGACGCCATGGACCTGCACGTGAAGACCAACCGCATCTACTGGACCAACTGGCACACGGGCAGGATCTCCTCCTACGAGCTTCCTTCATCGTCGTCCTCTCCCTCGTCTGGCCCATCATCCAATACACACCGCAACCGTCGCCAGAGTGAGGGAAGTGTTACCACCCTGGAGGTGAGGCCCGACGCAAGCAGGAATGAATTCACATACACACACACACACACACAAACATGGGCACGATCATAACCTCCCATGTGTGAGACAATATTAGTGGACTGCGGTCTGGTGCACAGGATGTCTCATAGCTCAGAAAGATCTGTTGTTTTCCGTTCACAACATACTGTGATGTACAGTACCTAAAACACCCATATCTGATCTCTCTCTCCCCCCCCTGACTAGATTGTAGGGCATCTGGAAATGCCTCGGGGTATAGCGGTGGACTGGGTGGCTGGTAACCTGTACTGGACTGACTCTGGCAGGGATGTGATCGAGGTGGCCCTGATCTCAGGCCAGCACCGCAAAACCCTCATCTCGGGCATGATAGACGAGCCTTACGCCATCGTAGTGGACCCGCAGAGAGGGTGAGCGATGGTTACCCTTGACCGCTGCGAGGCCCAACCCAGCCACGCCCACCGGGAACTGGGTCGACCTGGTTATTTACCACAGCTGCTGCGACTGTGCTGGAATGCCAATAAAATACATCAACATATGTCAAATATATCCATTTTGTATTTCCTGCTGAGCTGTTTGGACTGCGTTTCTCTGTCCCCTCCAGAACCATGTACTGGGCCGACTGGGGAAACCACCCTAAGATTGAGACGGCAGCCATGGACGGAACCTTGAGACAGACCCTGGTCCACGAGAACATCCAGTGGCCCACAGGTCTGTATTGGCGTTAGCGTTTGTAGCCTAGCATTAGTACCTAGCGTTATGCATTGTGGTATTGCTTAACCTAGCGTTAGCGTAGCTTTCTTCGTAATGTAACGCATAGCATTATAGCCTCTTGTGGTGTCCTGCGTTGACTCTCCTCTGCTTGTCCTCCTCCCTCCCTCCAGGTCTGGCGGTGGACTACTTCAACGAGCGTCTCTACTGGGCGGACGCTAAGCTCTCGGTCATCGGCAGCGTGCATCTCAACGGCTCCGACCCCGTCATTGCCGTCACCGGCCTCAAAAACAGTTCAGTTCCCCTTCATACTGATCAGGGTTGGGGTTCAGTGCTACATATAGTGCTTTTATGGGGATGAATTCCGTACGAAGGAGCCTCTCGTTTCCACAGATGGACATTGTACCAAAAAAGTCTGGCATTGCTAACCGTGAGCAGGTTATTGCTCTCGCCAGCAGGCGTCGCTGGTTTACAGAGTCGTGCCTTCACGTCTCACAACGACCATAGAGTTTTGAGCAGCATGGGATAACCAAAAGGTCTCTCTCTCTCTCCTCTTACCTCCCCAGACCTGCTCCATCCGTTCAGCATCGACATCTTTGAGGACTACATCTATGGCGTCACCTACATTAATAACTTTGTGTTCCGGGTCAACAAGTTTGGCAAGGGCCCCATGGAGAACCTGACCACTGGCATTAACCACGCCACAGACATAGTCCTATACCACCGTTACAAACAGCCAGAGAGTGAGTGTCTGTCCTGTGTGTCCTGTCTGTCTGTCCTGTCTGTCTGCAGCTCCCTTCCTCATTGAAATGACCTCAGATGACACTCGATCCACTATCTAGAGTAGTCACTACTTTTGACCCCGATTCGCCATTTAGTGCACTTCTTATTTTTGACCCCTTATTTACTATAAAGTGGATATCATAAACCCATATTCCACACAGTGTTCTTCTGACCCCGATTCCTCCTTATAGTGCCCTACTGTTGACGTTCACGCCACATAAAGTGATCATGCTCTGGTTCTTAATGTCTGTCCTCTCGCTCTGTGATTCAGTGACCAACCCATGTGACAAGAAGAAGTGTGAGTGGTTGTGTCTGCTCAGCCCCAGTGGTCCAGTCTGCACCTGTCCCAACGACCGCGTGGCTGAAAACGGCACGTGTGTGGAGAGACCCCCTCCCACGCTGTCTCCGTTCTGTGAGTACACACACACGCAGGCACACACACACACACACACACACACTATCAATAACCTTTCCCCCTATCTCCTGCCCGCCTCCTCCCAGCTCCCCCGTCCGGGCCGTGTACGGTCCTGTGTCTGAACGGCGGGAACTGCTTCCTGAACGCCAGGCAGCAGGCCAAGTGTCAGTGCCAGTCCAGCTTCACGGGAGAGAGGTGTGAGGTCAACCAGTGTAGAGACCACTGTAGGAATGGAGGGTCCTGCACTGCCTCGGTCGCAGGTAGGTCATTGGTGTGGCCACAAACTACTCTGGGGGCTGAATCCTAACTTGATGCACATTTTTATGTTGTTCGGATATTCATCCGAAAATGTCTCGGGTTCGGATTCAGCACTATGTGTTAGGTAGTCATATAGTAAACTCAGCAAAACAAGAAACATCCCTTTTTCAGGACCCTGTCTTTCAAAGATAATTAGTCAACATCCAAATAACTTCACAGATCTTCATTGTAAAGGGTTTAAACACTGTTTCCCATGCTTGTTCAATGAACCATAAACAATTAATGAACATGCAGCTGTGGAACGGTCATTAAGACACTAACAGCGTACAGACGGTAGGCAATTAAGGTCACAGTTATGACAACTTAGGACACTAAAGAGGCCTTTCACCTGACTCTGAAAAACACCAAAAGAAAGATGCCCAGGGTCCCTGCTCATCTGCGTGAACGTGACTTAGGCATGCTGCAAGGAGGCATGAGGACTGCAGATGTGACCAGGGCAATAAATTGCAATGTCTGTACTGTGAGATGCCTAAGACAGCGCTACAGGGAGACAGGATGGACAGCTGATCGTCCTTGCAGTGGCAGACAACGTGTAACAACACCTGCACAGGATCGGTACACCCGAACATCACACTTGCGGGACAGGTACAGGATGGCAACAACAACTGCCCGAGTTACACCAGGAACACACAATCCCTCCATCAGTGCTCAGACTGTCCGCAATAGGCTGAGAGAGGCTGGACTAAGGGCTTGTAAGGCCTGTTGTAAGGCAGGTCCTCACCAGACACAAACCCACCGTCGGTGGACCAGACAGGACTGGCAAAAAGTGGTCTTCACTGATGAGTCTGCGGTTTTGTCTCATCAGGGGTGATGGTCGGATTCGCGTTTATCGGCGAAGGAATGAGCGTTACACCGAGGCCTGTACTCTGGAGAGGGACCGATTTGGAGGTAAGGGGCCGTCATGGTCTGGGGCGGTGTGTCACAGCATCATCGGACTGAGCTTGTTGTCATTGCAGGCAATCTCAACACTGTGCTTTACAGGGAAGATATCCTCCTCTATGATGTGGTACCCTTCCTACAGGCTCATCCTGACATGACCCTCCAGCATGACAATTCCACCACGCACAGAACGAGCAGTATGGCTGATTTCCTGCAAGACAGGAATGTCAGTGTTCTGCCATGGCCAGCGAGGAGCCCGGATCTCAATCCCATTGAGCATGTCTGGGACCTGTTGGATCGGATGGTGAGGGCTAGGACCATTCCCCCCCAGAAATGTCCGGGAACATGCAGGTGCCTTGGTGGAAGAGTGGGGTAACATCTCACAGCAAGAATTGGCAAATCTGGTGCCTGGAGGAGATGCACTGCAGTATTTAGTATCTGGTGTGGCCACCAGCTGCATTGACTGTCACTTTTGATTTTGACCCCCCTTTGTTCAGGGACATATTATTCCATTTCTGTTAGTCACATGTCTGTGGAACTTGTTCAGTTTATGTCTCAGTTGTTGAATCTTGTGTTCATACAAATATTTACACATGTTAAGTTTGCTGAAAATAAACGCAGTTGACAGTGAGAGGACGTTTCTCCTTTTTTTTTGCAGAGTTTATATAGCCTACATTATATTTTTGTTCTCATTTAGCGTGACCCTTTTCGTTTCCGGTGTAACGTCCACACCCGTCTTTCTTAACCTTTGACCTTGTCCTTCTCTCTTCCAGGGGCCCCTACATGTCGCTGTCTGAAGGGCTTCACGGGGCCCCGGTGTAACTTGCACACCTGTCAGGACTACTGTCACAATGGAGGCAACTGCACCGTATCCCAGGGCAACCAGCCCACCTGCCGCTGTCTACCTGAGTACCCGGGAGACCAGTGTCAATACAGTGAGTGTATAATCCAGAATGGGTTATTTACCCAACCATGTGCACCACTTCCAAGTCAAGTGGATGTAGAGCTTTTCAGCTTTGTATCAGCCTGGTACAACAGTGTAACCAAAGGTACAGTTCCTGGGTTTTCATCTGAGTCTGTCATTCACCTGAAGCAGTTCAGCAAAAAAATAACCGGTCTTCAATTCACTTGTTAATGCAAGTGAGAGTATTCACTGTGTGAGCTTTGTTTCTCTGCTTCTCAATCTGCCAGGTAAATGTGAGGATTACTGTAAGAATGAGGGGAAGTGTCTGCAGACTGCCAATGCCACCAAGCTGTGTCGCTGTCCCCCTCAGTTCCACGGACAGCTATGTGAGCTAGACAAGTGCCAGTACTGCGGCCCCAACGGCAAGTGTCTGCCCAAAGCCTCAGGAGAGGTCATGTGCCGGTAGGAGTGCACGCTATGTACACACACACACACACACACACACACACTGTTCAGTCCGTTCACGCTCACAGATGCACACACACACACTGCTCAGTCACACACACACACTGCTCAGTCACACACACACATACCTACCTACACACACATTCTCCCCAGTTTGTTTCATTTTAATATTAGAGTTTTCCTGGTGTTATCCTAAAAAATGTATAAATCTAGTGTTTGTTGACTCTCTCTCCTTGTCTGTCTCTCTCTCTCCCTCTCCTTGTCTCTGTGTACCTGTCTCTCTCTCCTTGTCTCTCTCTCTCTCCCCTTGTCTCTGTGTACCTCTCT